>NC_085137.1:439915518-440035010 GCF_035046485.1 Aedes albopictus | reverse complement strand
GAGAAGAAAAAACGGATTCAGTGGAGACAAACATCTTCTCCGTGGGGCTGAGTATTAGGATAGGATGATGCTGCCTGGGGAAGTTTGGGATGGGCAGACGTGTACGCTACAGTGATCAAGGGAAAAACAAAGGAAATCGATTTGGAACTGTGCAATTTTGAAGGTGGCTTGAATAGCTGTTTGATATTCTCCAGGAGGAATTCAAGGATAAGGATTCTTTTAGAAAAACTTTCAATAATTTATTCAAACCTAATTTTACCAAACACCATATGTAACATATTTAAACAAAAAAGAAATTTTTACTTGAGACGCTGAATCACAGGAATATTTGTGAAAAAATACTCGGATTTTTTACGTTTCAAAAATGCTCAATATATGTATGAGTTGCTATGGGAACAGTGAACTGCCCCTCCGTTCGTGGATTTTGTTAGATACGATGTTGGGCTTGGTGCTTTTAAAGTTAAGCTTGAATTCGGTAATTTTCTTCAGGAATTTCTATTAAAATTATTTCAGGGATTCCTTCATTAATTCCAAAATTCAGAATCATCTCAAATGAATTCTTAAAAAGAAATTCCTTCTGAAAATTTTTCAGAAATTCATCCTGGAATTCATTTAAAAGTAGCTCCAGACATTACGTCAGAAATTTCTCCAGAGATTTCTATTCAAAGATACTTTCAGAAATTCCTAGTTTTTTTTTTTTGATAATCTTCCAAAACATCCTCCAGAAATGTTTCCAAGAATATATTGGATAATTTGCTTCAAGGATTATTTCAGAAATCCTATCAGATTTTTTTTCCTAGAGATACCTTTGGAAATTTCTCAAAAGGTTATTTTACGAAACCTTTCATGGATTTCTCAAAAACTTCCTCAATGAAATCCTTAAAAACATCAAACAGACATTTCTTGAGAAAATCTTACAGTGATGCATCTGGGAAGTTTTCCTATGTTTTATTCAAAAAATTATTGAAAAGATTCCTCCATATTGTCCACCTCCTCCATCTTATATCAAGGCCTCATCATTTTCGAGAAATTTTTAGAACTGCTTCCAGTAATTGCTTCAATTCTCCTTTTATCGATTACTTTTTTTAACAAAATCTTCCATGAGTTGCTTCAGAAATTCTTCCAGAGTTTCCTACAAAAAATCTTCAAAAAATGGGTTCAAAAATATTCCACACATTGCTATAGTCAAAATTTTATAAAATAAAGTGTTGAATGAGCCATTGTTAAAATATGCGTTGATAAAAATCGACGGATTCCCTTGGAATTCTCCCATGAATTTCATTAGAAATCCTCTGGAAATTCCTCAAAAATCTTTCCATTGATTTTTTTGGAAAATCTTTCACGGATTCTTTGAAAAATTATCCATGTGATTTATCCATGTCCGTTAGACCTGTTCACTTTTTTTGACCTACCCGTGTCACATCAAATTATCAATCCACATGCAAAAACAAGTCTTCAGTCCAAAAATGAGCCAAATTGATAAAGGTTTAGAGGTGTATCAAATCGATTTTGTGTTTTTTCGAGCATTTTCACGAAAATGTACTCCAATATCCAGAAAATTGCACCGGAAAGGTACCGAAAACACCGTTAAAATATAGATGGAACAATACTCTACAACTTTCCCGAAGACACTACGGTGTTTAAATTGCTTATTGCAAAGTTATTCAACAATTTTCGTTAAAAAATCGCCAAAAAATCCAATATTTTTACGATTTTTCATGTAAAAGTCATGTAAATTTACATTGTTTTAAGTGACTAAATTAATTAGCTATTGCTCCTATGTGTTACGAACATTTCGTCCATACATCATTTTAGTGTAGGAATTCGTTTTCATTGACTAATTATCAAAAGTATGTCACGTTGATACTAAAAATCGCATAGCACAAAATTAAACAAAGTTACCCATGATTAAAACGTCATTACATTTCTTTGTCGCATTTGCATCAGTTTCAATTTGGTGTAGATGGTTGAGCATGAGACTGCCGATTCGAAGATTCAAGGTTCGAGCCCTGGAATAGGATTTTTTGCGTCTCGATCCAGCTATAAGTTAATGAGACTACACTCTGCATCTCATTGCAATTTGGCATCAATGCCTTGTTTCGAAACCGTAGAGTTCATAGTAAGAATGAAGTTTCCCTTTATCGTGTAGTTGTGTAGCTTGTGATAGATGCAAGTAATCTCCACAGTTTTATGATAAATTTTGCATCCAGAAGCAGTTCCATCATCGTATTGAATTGTTTTAGCTAAATTAATCGGTATCAAACAGATGTTCAATATTTCGTCCAGCTGACCTCGTCGACACGATTTCTTGTCAACAAGTAAACTGCCTCCACTCGCATAACAGTCCCATCTTTGCTGGGTTTCCTATTCATATGGGACTGTTATGCGAGTGGGGGCAGTAAACTAAATATCTAGCTAGTCCTGGAATGGGCTTAATTGGCAGGTCCCGATCATCATTATTTGGGAGATTGCGTGTAAGTCATGGGCCATGGCTCATGGCAGATTCATCATCCTAACTGCTACAAAGAAAAAAAAAAAAAGAGTTTATTATGTGTTTGAGCTTGAACCTGGGACCTTCTGATCCACAGGCTCGAGCCTTATCATCTGCGCCATTTCTGATACTTGGATCAAAAGACATTAGAATACGATGGCATGACGTCTTAATCATGGGTAACTTTGTTTTAATTCGTGCTGGCAACTCTACGCGATTTTTAGTATCAACGTGACATACTTTTGATAATTAGTCATTGAAAACGAATTCCTACACAAAAACGATGTATGGACGAAATGTTCGTTACACAAAGGAGAAATAGCTAATTAATTTAGTCACGTAAAATAATGTAAAATTACATGACTTTTATATGTAAAATCGTAAAAATATCGTGTTTTTTCATGATTTTTCAACGAAAATTTTTGAATAGCTTCGAAATAAGCAATTTAAACACCATAGTATCTTCAGCAAAGTTGTAGAGTATTGTACTAACTATATCCTAACGGTATTTTCGGCACCCTTTCGGAGCAATTTTCTGGATTTATGAGTAAATTTCTGTGAAAACGGTAAAAAAAACACAAAGTTGATTTGATACACCTTTAAATCTTTATCAATTTGGCTCAATTTTGGACTGAAGACTTGTTTTTGCATGTGGATTGATAATTTGATGTGTCACGGAGAATCGGAGAAAAAAAGTTTCAAAGTGAACAGGTCTAATGTCCATGTCCAGTCGATGGAATTTCACTAGAGACTAGGGATAGGATTTTATTTAGGAAGCCCTTCAGAAACCCATCTACAAATATCTCCAAGGATTTCTTCTGAATTTTCTTCAGGAATTCCTTCTTAAATATTTCCAGAGGCTTCTTTGGTATTCCAAGCATTACTCCAGATAGCAAAACTCTACAAGGACTTATTCTGAAACATTTCTTTTATTTCGTTCAGAGATTTCTTCAAGGATTCTTCTCAATATTGTGAGAAACTCCACAAAATATTTGTATTATGATAAGCTTTACTTTTTTTTATTTTGTTTTGAGTTACAAACAGTGGCCACAATTTGTTTAATGTTTACTCTAGATAAAAGCAGTGACAGCTTTTTCAGAAAATTAAACTTTCGAAAGACAAAAGGTCTAAAGAAGAATGTTTAAATTAACACAATGCCAAAAAAAGAAGAAAAAAGAAAAAAAATTAAAAAAAATCTGTCATTTCTCACAAAGCAATTCAGTTTCGACATTCTGATATTTTGACCTTTTAGTAATAACTGACTAAATTATGAATAAGTTTGATATACACATGGTCGAAAGACAAAAGGCCAAAAGAGAATGTTTAAATTAACACAATGTCAAAAAAAAGGAAAAAAAGGAAAAAAAATTAAAAAAAAAATGTTATTTCTCACAAAGTAATTCAGTTTCGACATTCTGATATTTCGACCTTATTCAATGACTTGCAGGAACCCCGTTAGCATAGGGCATTGCGTCATCAATGGTGAGCGTTGTGAATCTTTAAAACTACGAAACCTTCACAAAATACATGTAATTTGATTTTTTTTTTCCTTTTTTATTTTTTTTTTATTATATGTATTAACGAGATTTTAGCCCTAATTCATCTCGAGACCCACGTTTTACTTCCCTTCCCTAGCAAGGACTCATATTTTGCGAGTTTGTCGGGATTCCTTTAAATCCCCTAAGAAAGTTTATTTGGAAATTTATTCAAAAAATCTTTGGCACCTCCAAATTGCTAAAATAATTTTTTGAGATGTTAACTTGGTCATTTTTTTACGCAATTTTATAAGCAAATGGGATTTTTGGTACAACTCATGTTGGGAGTATCTCAATTTTTAATGTTCTTCAGCAGTTCCTTTGGCCTTTTTTATATTTTTTACAATTTTACTTTCTTGAATTTACTTTGCAATTCCAAGTGGTTGAGGAAGCGTTGCCTGTACGATAGGCAAACAGTTTCAAACAATAAACAAATCGCTTTCGCTCTTCGTACATATGTACAACAGAGATGGTTATATTTGCGGTTTAGGGGAAGATGATATAGATCGATGAGATTAGAATTGAACCTTATGACAACTAAGTTGCCGTTATTTGAATTTCATAATTTGACCACACGGATTGGTATTACCGAAAATTTGCACTTCAAGTGAGTCGTTTGCAATTCCATTGGAATTTCCTTTGACAATGTCTTATGTAATTGATTTTTCAATGCCTTGGGGAATTTCATTGCAAAATTTTCTCAAGTTTTCTGTAAATCCTTTAGGATATTTTTTAACAATGTCTTTCGGAATTCCATCGTTTTTTTTTTTTTGAAAACAGAAAAAATCTCCCGTTAATCTTCCAGATCTTTTTCGGCAATTCTTCCAGAAACAGATTTTAAAATTGCATTGTAATTTCCTCCGTAAATTCACTTGTTTTGTTTGTGAGTTCCTTTGAGGAGTCTTTCAGCAATTTCTTTTGGAATTTCTCTGGCATTGTTTTTTGATTGGTGATTGCTTTGGAAATTCCACGAGCAATTCTTCTGGGAATCTTTTTGAAATTCCTTCCACATTTCTTTGAGAGATCCTTTAGAAATTTCTTTGTGAATTCTTGCGGAAATTACTTCGATTGGGATCTTTTTCCGCATTTTTTTTTGTTTTCGGAATTGGCAATTCTTATAAGAATTCTCCCGGCAATTTCTTTGAAAACTTCTCCTGAAACTTCTACGAAAATTCTTTTGGTAATTCCATTCGCAATTTGTCAGGCATTTTTTTTTCTTCTGATTTTTTCAGCAACAGATTTTACAAAAATACCTTTGAAAATTGACTCGGCAATTCTTACAGAATATGCCGACAGAATGGTGGAAGAAATTCCTTACAAAATTTCCTCTGAAGCTTCCAATTATATGGCGGAAAGAATTTCTTGTATTATTATAGAAACTGTTAATAAAATTTAAAAAAAAGTAGGACAGGAATTATCAAAGTGTTTTCTAAAACATAGACGTAGCAATTTAGTAATAAATTGCCAAGAAAATTCTCGAATTGCAGTAGTTTTTTTTCTTGTTGGATATTATCATCACCGCGACCAATGCTCTGATCTATTATGGCAATATGTTTAGTTTTGTCTAAATAACGTTCCACATTTGGGAGTGGTCGTCATTCTTGAACATAAAGCATTTCCCTAGCATGGCACTTAACATTGGATGAAGTGCACTACCGTTTTGAGTTTTGTTCTCCAGATTAGCCCCTTATTGAACCCTCCACAACCTCTCTGAAAACCCTGGGACCCTCTGAAACGCCCCTGAGGCCTGATTTTATCTCCTGAAACCTCCTGAGCCCCATTTAAGCGGCCCTGAGGCTCCTTAGAACTTCCCTGAGACCCCCTGAAACGCCCCAGAGACCTCATGGAACCTCATGAAACCCCTTGAAGCCCCTTTAAATGACCCTGAGATCTCCAGATACCCCCCTGAAATCCCGTGGGACTCCTAAACGCCCCTGCGACACGCCAGGGGATCACAGCTAGTGCCCCCTAAAATTCCTTGAAACGACGCTGAGATCCCCTGAAAGACTCCTAAGTCCTAAGACTCTTTGGAGTTCCCCTGGAATCCCCTGAGAACCATTTGAAACCTCCTGGTACTCTCTGTGTACGAACTATTAAAGCCAAAAATATAAATTTCCTATCTTATACGAAATTCTGTGAATGTCTATTCTACCAATAAAACCAACATCACTATAGTTTATTCTGTTGACGTCGCTCAGTTCGTTGCCGAGATTTCCTCCTTCGAAATTCATTCCATCGAAAACGCACCTCGCTTTCGGGAACTAATTTGCATACTGTTTATGCAAATTAAAAAGCGATCTTCGATTGTTACCGAACACCTTGTTTCGATTTACTATCGACGCCGGCCGGCCTAGTGCAGCGCAGTTGCATCACCAACCCTTCGCCACGCCAGTGCCGCCGTCAAGAGGTCCTTCTGATGCCTACGGAACGGCAAAAGGATGCATGGGAATTTTCGTTTCCTCGAAAACAAAATTTAAATAATACTTTCTTACCTGCTTACCTGCCTGCCTACGTGCCAACCTTCCCGGCTGCACCGGGAATCCTTTCAATCCTGCGCGTGAAAAGAATGAAGGTCTAATTTGCATATAAAGATAGGATTATTTATGGCCACCGTCGAGGGTCGGCGATCCGGCGAGCTTCCGCAATCAGCAGTTCAGTTCGTTGTTCCTTGTTCCTTCCTCAATAGGACCTTATTCTTCCTTCCACCGCGCTGAATCGTTCCGTTCGCGTCCGGGTGGGTCTCCCGAAAGGGAATATCGTCACTCGTTTTTTTTTTTTCGTTTTCGGAAGGAAGCTTCCCTGCAACGACGAGACCCCGAGATGGTTAGTGGTGATAAATAAGCGAGTGAGTTATTCGCCGATGTCGATTTGAATATTAATTCGATTCTTCCGGTTGGTACCTTGATTCTGGGCTGACGACTACAATGTAGCCCGGCTACCGGATTCTCAAGTCGAAAAAGCGGAGGAAAAAAGGATCACCAATTGACACCGAAGCCAAATGGGAAAGGTGTTCTTTAGCGAACAGTAGCAGCAGCAGCAGCAGTAGCAGCGCTAACGAACAGAAGTTTGTCTACGTGGATCTCCTGTTTCGCTTCCGAATCGCCTCGTCGTCGTCGTCGTCGTTGGTCTGAACAGTTTCGAATTTGAATATCAATGATTATCACATCGACCGGGGTATTGGGAAAAAAGATTGCTGGCGTTGCGATACAATTTGGCTGTCTGTCGGAGGTGATGGAGGATGCAATTTGAAGTACAGCAGCGGCTTGATTGAGTATTGTCTCGATGGCTGGGTCGAAGAAGCTGCGCATATACCTATATTGAATATGTTAGTTGATGTTGGCAACCTTCTAGATTGTTGTTCCAGAGTTTAAGTTATATTCATATTTTTTTTCAACAAAAAACAATTCTAAAAGAAGGTTTCAACCAGGAAAATCTTAGTTTAGGCATTTCCAGTATTACGAATAAGCACAGCTTTTATACGAATCCTGTATATTTGACTGAAACATGGACGACTTGAAGAATTGTGAAGAAACCCTTACGAACGAAGGATTAAACTGGGATTTCATCATATTAAACTATTTCCAGCAAATTGAAATGAAATTGTATGCAATTCAGTATCATAATTTCCATTTCATATAACTCATTTTGGTATCATAATGACCAATTTATCCGAACTGATTCATTATGCAACTGAAATAAGATGCAGAATGTAAAATAGTTGCATAATGTTCATAATGCAACTTATTTGAGTTGCATTATGAACGTTATGCAAACGACTTGTACGATTCGTGCTAGAAAAAACAATTTTTTGCAACTCGTCACATAACTATTTCGAAATTTCTTTTTTGCCATTACGTTGTAAAAACGTCAACTTTCCACTGACCAAAAGAGCGTTAAAACGGCCCACTTTTTTTAATTAAAACAAAAGTGCCGAAAAGTACTACTTTTCGACACTTGTGCTGAAAAGCAGCACTTTTCGGCACTTTTGCCAACATCTTTTTTTTATTTATCTTCGTATGTGTAACCAACAGATGAACTGAGTGTAAAATGAGGTTGATTGACTATGATACTCAGTCATACCTTATTCAACAGAAGTATGTAACCTACATAGAAAATATCCTATTTAAACCTCATTTTTCGTAATGATAAAAAAAATGTATGCAACTCGTTGCAAAACTCTATTTTTTCAGCACTAATCGTATTTATTCAACTCGGCTAGCCTCGTTGGATAAACGTACGACTCGTGCTGAAAAAATCATCATTTTACAACTTGTTGCATAAATAACTATTAGGGCGCAATGGAGCATCCATTAAGCACGTCGCACAAAAATTGGAAATTGGAATGACATTTTTTTTCGATTTCTCTGGAAGTTAGAGTTTTTCATCCTCAAGAATCCTTCGGCACAGCTACCGACCATTCCAATCAACATTTCGTCGTGGAATATCCCGAAGACCCTCAGGAAAAAAAAACCTTGTCATCGGAAGTGAAGCCTTCTGGGAATCCCATAGTGGTCGGAAGGTTCTACTAGAATACGGACTTCAATGGCTGATCAAAATGCCATTTGGATGAGCCGTTGCTGTGTCCGCATCAAGCCAATACAACTGTATCCCTCGGTTCTGTTATTTTTCTACGAAGCCCTTGTAACCGTCCAAAATGGTCACGAGGATTTGTCAAACAAGGTGGCTTTAGCGCCACTCCCGCAGGTGGGAGACCACCTGTCTTTTTAATCTTTGCTCGACTGATTTGAGACTTTTTTCCTCAGAAGACTCGTGTACGGTTATAATTTAAAGCGACTTCCAACTTAACGAACCTGGAGATGCGCCGATACTGCCCAATGTAATTGCCCGATCCCTTTTTGACCAACTCCCCGACTTAAGCTCGCTCGATCTGGAACACTTACCGAAATGAAGAGTGGAAGTCTGAAATGTTAATCTACCAAAACAGAAACGAAAACGGAATCTAAAGGGTGTAACGTAGCGGGTTAATTCTCTTTAAACTGCCCAAAACGAAATCAATTGACTCTCAGGTCTTCAAAATTCAACAAATCAATTTATTCATTAGGGAGCAAACTCATTCGGGTTAGACTTTATACTAAATTTTATGAAACGGGTGGAAAACACTTTCGCAAACTATCATGGCCATGAATAAAAAAGTTTGTACGTACCTGCGCAGGTTTTCTTGAAGCGACGACTCGATGCTCCTCGACGAACTCGAAACTGTTGAATTTCCGGCTTTTGCCGGCGACAGGCGGATGTCTCGATGACCAATGATGTCCTCGGAGGTCATGGCGGCGATTGACTTTACCGCTGTCACTACTGGTATGGCGCGCAGCGATGGACGTCCGAGCTCGGGTAGTATGGCCGATTTAACGTTACGGAGAAAGTGTCGGCTGGACGGAAGGCTTCCGATTTAGTTCCTCAAGAGCTTCGCTGCGACGGAACGTCGCGCTTCCCGGGTTTTGACCTTCTCTTCAAGTTCAGGGATCAACGTACCCTCCGTACGGCTTCCACCTTGTGAGCTTCGGCCGTTACCTTCGGATCGGGTCCGATCCTGCGCACGATGCTTGACTACGTGCGGGGACCGCGCTCTCGGTTCCTCACCACCGGGGGTTGTAGCGTGGGGTGGATCTAACGTTACACCTTTGAAGCCACTCTCCGAAGGTTCTGGGAAACTATGTATATCTCTGACAGTCCTGCGTGGTCAGTGGAAGAAAAGAGCACTACGCAGCAGCTACAACTAGTGATCCCTCTGGGAGGTATATCGTCGTCAATGTTCCTCGAACCAACGATCCAATGCAATGGTTGTCCTAAGAAGCTCCCAGAAAGTCGCCGACCACCGTCTTCTAAGTGTTGAGTGGCGTGAAGAACATGAGCCTGCTACCAAGGACGCGTACCAGCGTTTCATGGACAAATACCTTTAGCTTGGATACCTGAACCGGTTGATCAATCCCACTGCTACAGCCCACAATATACCGGGATGGCATGGCATCCAGTACGACGATAAAGGTCAGGGTCGATATTCGCTGAACGACGCGGTTTTGATCTGCCCAGTCGTACAGGAAGACCTGTATATACCTATTCTGCATTTCCGCATTCGTTGCATTGCTATCGTCACCGACGTAGAGTAAATGTATCGACAGATGCTGCACTTCTCCGAGGATATTTCTACGATATTTCTAGATTTCTACGAGTCCCACTGATTCCATATCCTCCTATGAATTGCAGACAGTGACCTACGATAATGCCTCAGCCCCGTATCTCGCTACAAGAATTCTGCAGTAGATAGATCGCGACAACAGGCATCTGCATCCAGCTGCCGTCGATTCAGTTAGTCACGACTGCTACGCTGCCGTTCTACGCACGATTGTCTCATGTTATATGGGAATCCCATATATCATGGGACAGTTATGCGTAGAACGGCAGTACGTCGATGACATATTGTCTAGCGCTGACGACGTGGAATTAGTCATTCAGGAGCGGGAACAAGTGACGTCTGTGCTCAACACTGCTGGTTTCCCAAAAAGTTGGCGTTAAACGTTCCGGCAGTTCTCGCTGTTGTTTCAATGCATGACTTTAACACTGCATGATCTCCAGGACAAGCAGGTCGTTTCCACTCTGGGTCTTGCGCGCCGTGCTGCACTCAGACAATACGACAGCTTTTAAGGGGGCGTCTCACGCACTCGACCGTGTGTACCCGTTGCTAAAGGTGGACAATACCGATTGAGACGTTGGTGCTACGAGAATGAGATTCAGTGGAAATTCATTCCGTCGACAGCACCTCAGTTCACTGGCCTGTGGGAGGCCGCCATCAAGTCAGGGAAGAAGCATCTGCTGAAGACCCTAGTCAACAGCAGCATCTCTTACGAACCGATAGTAACACGCTTGACCCAGGTCAAGATATGCCTGAACTCCCGTCCGCTGACACCGATGTCGAGTAAGCCGTTGGATCTGGAGTTCATAACAACAGCTCACTTTCTCTTCGGGTCCAATCTTCAAGCTGTATCCGATGTGGATTTTCGTGGGATTCCCGACAACCGTCTGGAGTCGTACGAGCAAGTTCAGAAATTTATACAAAACGTCTGGCCTCGCTGGTACCCGGGATATCTACAGCAGCTTCAGTTCCATCAGTCACCGTCGAGGTCGAGAAGAACAACGTCTGTCCTGTCAATTAGCCTCCGTGTTTCAAGGCTTCCGGAATGTTTGAGCTGGACCCATCCAATTACGGCTAGTATTTTAAGTCAAACTGAATTATTCTTTGAAAACTGTTATACCGTTCGGTGAACGATCATGTAGGTAGTCAATAAACAATCCTGTACATATTGTAAATAGATAAAAAAAAGTACGTTCGGTCGTTTTGTATGTCGTCGCTTTATCACGGTTGGAGTGCACATTTAAGTAGTCCGTTAACAAGCGGGTTTGCTCATTTTGTGAGGCTTAACTGAAACTGATCATGGCTAAGTGATCGGTAACCACGACACTCAGTCGTTTTACTGTTGTGCGGTGATCGTTTTTGTTTGAATTAGTGGCGATATTTTCTAAGTGTCCGGTTACCACCGAACTTAGACGGGTTTTAGTGTCAAGAACATCTTTCGGACTATGGCGAAAGATTCGAAGAGCAAAGACGAAGAATTTACGAAAATACTGGACGCAAAGGGCTTGTGGCGACCCAAGCCACCGGTCAGTGATTACCGATAGTGTTTGCTGGAATTCGGTGCGCTATTCACCGACAATAAAAGGCAGCTAAGAAAGTCCTTCGATTAGGCCAAAAAGAAAACAATAAACATGCAGACTGTAGGTCATCACTAGTGACCGACAGGAAAACTGTAGGAGGCAAAATGCCCACGCTGCAGTACCAGCAAAGCACACAACTCCTATTTCCCCTCATCTTTAGAGCCACTGCGTCCCTTATTTAGGAATATTGTGGTATGACCCGTATTTAATTTGGTGCTAGCCAAATATCCTGTCACAATTAAGCTGTGATGGTCAATGGTTGATGTAACACCTGATCCCAACTAGGCACAACTCGTTTTATAAAGTTTTGATTATTTCTCCAAATTTCCAAGGGCTCTAGAAACCCTTTACCAAATATCGCCAATCTGTGATGGGACAGCACTCCGCAGTTGCAGAGTAAATGCTCGGCAGTTTCGTTTTTCATTTGACAGAAACGACACTCGGAGGATTGGATTTTTCCAATCTTAGGGGTAGGCGGAGGAATATGGACACCCGCGGCAGAATGGACACCCTCAATATTTTGAAATATGCGAACTTTTTTGAACTTTTAATCAATGGAGAATATAGTCCATTTGTCTATAAAACGCAGTTTCAGGAAAGAAATATTCGAAATTAAAATTATACTTGATTTTACACGAAAAAGTTGCGTCCTCCGTTTTTTGTGCATGGAAATTATAATTCTCACACCATCTAAAATAAGATTTAGTGATTAATTTATTGCAGGTCGATTAAAACCTGATATTTCTAGAACACATGCAAGTAGTTTTGCTGTATCTACATGCTTAACATGTTTATATTTTCTTCTTTATTATATCAAAAATCAAGTTTGGAAATATCTTCTGCTGCCGGGGCAATATGGACACTCACCTTTTTGAAAGAAACGGCAAGGGAAAAATATAACCTAAATCACAAACCAACCAAATTCTTCGATTTCAGTATATTTTCGGTTAAATGTTCACTTTAGTAGACATAGGGTGGAACAAATTGGTCAAAAAACGACAGCAGTGGAAAATAGTTGTTATAGGCAAAGCTGTACATGCCGACAAAAACGCAGCTTTATCCAAAACAGCCTGAATTTGAATTAACTGAACAAACATGAACTACTTCGGCGTATTATTTATCCATAATAGTTGTTTTGTAATGAAATGACTTTATAGGTGTAAATAATGTACGAAATTCGTAAAAGTCTCATGGCGTCCATATTGCCCCGTATGCTTGAAGACGGTCATGAAAAACTAACATTTTTCATAACATTTTTTGAAGTGGATAAATCATTTTTCTTCGTGAGCATTCTTATGCAATAGATGCTAAATAGACTTTAAAAGGATACATGTATCAAAAAACTAAACTTTTTTGACATCTTGCCAGGTAAAGTTGGCAAAAACCTTAGGGTGTCCATATTGCTCCGCTACCCCTACTTAGATGATATTTACTCGGGCAGTGGCCAGTCATCAGACCAGTAATTACCCTGAGATTTCTTTTGTTTAGATTCAGTATGGACCTGGCTTTTTCTGCACTGGGTTTTATGAATCTTTTAGCTTGCTTGGATGAATCCGTGGCATTCTAATTAGATGCTACCGTGGACATTTCCCAAGTTTTTAGTTTCATCCGAAGAGCACACTCAGGAACTCCCCAGAAAGGTTCAGGGCCTACAAAGCTTGATGCCGCACCCTGTCTGGCTAAATTGTCGGCGTTTTCATTTCCCAGAATTCCACAATGACCGGGCACCCAGTATATAGTTACCTCGTTCCTACTGGCCAATTGATTGATGCACCAAGCGAAAACGCGCTAAAAACTTTCACTTGTCAAACAAAGCTAGTGTGGGAATGCATTATTTCTCTGAAGCAATTGATTGATGCACCAGCGAAAAGAAAAAGAAGTTTTGACATCCTAGCGGTGTGCCGCCGATGAGATCCTCGACGCTGATTGGTCGATGGATGTAAACGGCACACCGCTTGGATGTCAAAACTTCTTTTTCCTTTTTCTTTTCGCTGGTGCATCAATCAATTGCTTCAGAGAAATAATGCATTCCCACACTAGCTTTGTTTGACAAGTGAAAGTTTTTAGCGCATTTAGAGCCGCCTGACTGTCCGAAAAAATACAGATCTTGGCAAACCTATAATTTCTTTTCAGACAAATGTTGGCACACTCTAGAATGGCTTGAACTTCCGCTTGAAATACAGTGGGACTGCATCCCATTGGTATAGCCTTACTGATACCAGGACCACACCAGCTCTAGTATTTTCTCCCATCTTGGACCCATCAGTATAAAATACAATAGAACCTGGACGTAAGCTTGGCCCACCAGCATCCTAAACATAGCGACATTGTTTCACCACGTTCAAGGGAACATCATAGTTGGTCTTCGTTATCATCCAATCTTCTAATGTTTTTATGTCCATGATTAATTTGAAGTCTTTGATGATCCTCAAATGTCCAACAAGATCCCCTAGGACTTTATTGTAATGTATAAACTGCAGGGCACTTTTTGCCGCTTGTAGTTTAACGAACTGATGCAATGGCAGTAAATTGAGAAGGGCATCCAAAGCAACTGATGGAGTGCTTTTCATTGCTCCTGTCATAGATATACAAGGAAGTCTTTGTAGCTTACTTAGCTTCTTTTGACAGGTTACCTCATTTGTTTTGGGCCACCAAACAAGTGAAGCATAAGTAATCTTAGGCCGGACTATGGTCCACTGCACGAATTTATTCTAGCCTGCTTACTCTCACACGAAATTTGACGTTTGAGAGGTGTCGGCACCGCTCAAACGTCAAATTTCCTGTGAGAGTAAGCAGCCCAGCATAAATTCGTGCAGTGGACCATTGTAGCATAGATGCAATGAATCATGTTAGGTCTAAGACCCCAGGTTTTTCCTAATGCTTTGCTGCAGACCCAAAGGGCATTGGAATCCTTGGTTAAAACATTGTTTAAATGATAATTCCAATTCAGTCTTTTGTCCAAAGTTACCCCAAGATGCACACAACTCTTAGTTGGCGGTCTTTGTCATCGCTTGACCCGTGGAAGTATGAGGTAAGAACTTGTGAGGACCAGAGCGATGTTCGACGCTCTCCTTTGTCGACTCACCATTTTGCAGCCCAGCAGGATTCCATGCCGGACGATCCTCCTGTGTGGACCATATTGTCACGCTCCGTATCATCCTGGAGCAAATCAATGCATTCCAACATTCGTTCTACCTGGTGTTCATTGATTACGAAAAAGCTTTCGACCGTCTCAATCACGGAAACATGTGGGAAGCCCTCAGGCGCAAGGGTCTCCCTGAGATAATCATCGGCCTCATTGAAGCACAGTACAGGGCATTTTCGTGCAGAGTACTGCACAACCAACGGTGTTTTGTTCGATCCCATCCGGGTCGTTGCTGGAGTGAGGCAAGGATGTATACTGTCACCGCTACTGTTCCTCATCGTAATCAACGAGATCCTGGTAGGTGCGATTGACATTAAACCAAATCGTGGATTGCTGTAGTAGCAGCCCATTACCATGGAGCACCTAAATGACTTCGAACTGGCTGATGACGTTGCTCTCCTAGCTCAACGGCGTTCTGATTAGCAGAGCAAGCTCGATGATCTTGCCAATCGCTCCTCAGCGGCAGGTCTTACCATCATCGTCAACAGGATCAAATCGTTGGATTTAAACACGGTCAACCCTTCCAGCTTTACGGTAGCTGGGCAATCGGTGGAGAATGTTGAAAGCTTCCAATATCTTGGTAGCCAAATGGCGGCCGATGGCGGCACCAAGATCGACATAGGAGCACGGATCAAGAAGGCAAGGGCTGCTTTTGCGAGTTTAAGAAATGTATGGAAAAGCAACCAGATTAGTCGACGCACCAAAATCCGAATTTTCAACTCGAACGTGAAATCTGTGCTGCTATACGCCAGTGAAACCTGGTGTGTTTCAGTGGAGAACACTCAACGGATACAGGTCTTCATCAATAGATGCCTGCGGTATATAATTCGTGCATGGTGGCCTCACAATTGGATCTCCAACGTGGAGATCCATCGTCGATGTCATCAAAAGCCGATAGCGACAGAAATTCGGGAGCGAAAGTGGAGGTGGGTCGGCCACACTCTACGCAGGGACGGAAACGAAATCTGCAAGCAAGCGTTAGACTGGAACCCGAAGGGACATCGCAGCAGAGGCAGACCCAGAGGCTCATGGCGGTGCAGCCTCAACAACGAAATAAAGCAAGTCGATAGATATTTGATCTGGCTGGCTGCAGATCAAGGCAATATGTCTTTCAATTCGGCCCTCTGCACCAGCGTGGGTGCCCAGGACTGAAAGATGAAGATGAGAGATGGATCAGTTTGCCTGCTGTCTCGCTCTTCAATCGAACGACGGTTCGAACGGCGATTCCAAGAACGATGGTTCTGATTCGTCGTGTTCAGTTAGCCAATCCACGTACAATAACCAATCCACCTCAACATGGTCCTTCTGAATTCCTGTTTACAATTTTCGACTGTTAAATTTTTACTCTAGGAGGATGGCTTTCCAGTCTTGACCAAAATAAAAATACTACTATTATATCTTGTCCGACGTTTCGGTCCGTTTGGGACCTTCTTCTGGGGCCCATATAGCCGAGGCGGTAAACGCACGGGTATTCAGCATGACCATGCTGAGGGTGACGGGTTCGATTCCCGGTCGGTCCAGGATCTTTTCGTAAAGGAAATTTCCTTGACTTCCTTGGACATAGAGTATCTTCGTGCCTGCCACACGATATACACATGCAAAATGGTCATTGGCAGAGGAAGCTCTCAGTTAAAAACTGTGGAAGTGCTCATAGAACACTAAGCTGAGAAGCAGGCTTTGTCCCAGTGAGGACGTTACGCCAAGAAGAAGAAGAAGAAGAAGGGACCTTCTTCTGAGATTCGAATTCCACAGATTTTTCATCTAGTGTGGTTCTGTGGAACGTGTAAATGTCGGTTGAGAGTTTTCCCTCGCCAAAACGGACGGTGTCGGTATAAGCCTAACCGTGGAAAATCTGTTGGCTAAGCTGAGCTGGAATCTAGTACCCGGCACTTGACCTAGCACCATTGCTCCTCAATTCCTGTTGAACTTATATCCTCATGTGTTAATTTATGGAATCTTATCAAAATGGTCAAATCGTTAAACCTATCCACAAGCATCGGTTTGTCTCTAAATATATGGGATACACGATTTATTGAGCTCTATAAATATTTGAGGCAAATAACTGGCTAGAATCTATCATCAACTGAATTGTTTTTATCGTTCAAATAACATACCATTGAGTGAATAAAAATAG
Source organism: Aedes albopictus (assembly GCF_035046485.1). Taxonomy (NCBI): domain Eukaryota; kingdom Metazoa; phylum Arthropoda; class Insecta; order Diptera; family Culicidae; genus Aedes; species Aedes albopictus. Next base: position 440,017,974 of record NC_085137.1, on the reverse strand, counting down.
TATCACGATAACGAAACAAAATTCATCCAATTCCAACTCTCAGCCAGCAACGCTCTGGTGTCGCACCCGGAATCAAGTTATCGATTTTTTTTTTACTTTCTCGCTGTCGATGTTCTGCTCACGTCGTCGTCGTCGTCATCGTCCCATACGTTAGTCCCATCCCTGCCAGAGGGAAATATTCATATTGTTCGCTCTCGTTAGGAATTCTTGTTAGAATTTACATCGTCCACGTATAGTACCGTCACACACAATTCCGGAGAACTGGCTTTAGGGCGGGGAGTGTGCAGGACTCTATTTTCCCGTCTTTTTCATATTTTTTTGTATTCGATTTTCTTCCCTCCTCAATCCATCAGAGCAAACACAACCGCAAACATAGTCGCAGTCGTCATACCAACACAATGTACCCTCGCCGCGCATACACACATGGATTGCTTTTGAATCGAGCAATTTATTCTTTTTTTTGTATGCTTACTGCTAGGACTTTTTAATGTTTTGGCGAAGAAAGAAGCATCATCCTTCCTTCGACGTTTTTGGATCGATCGGCGGTGCTAAGGACGACGTTGCCACCGTCGTCGTAGTCGTTCGACGACGTGGAATCACTCATGCATATATGAGAGTTTACGGGCAGTGTGACCAGAGATTTGGACAAATCCAGCCCAATCAATTCGAATGAAAATAATAAGATAAGCAGACAAGAATAAAAGAAGACAATAGACAAGAGACACTGAGACAAGAAGACATGAAGACAAGAAGACAAGAAGACCAGAAGACCAGAAGACCAGAAGACCAGAAGACCAGAAGACCAGAAGACCAGAAGACCAGAAGACCAGAAGACCAGAAGACCAGAAGACCAGAAGACCAGAAGACCAGAAGACCAGAAGACCAGAAGACCAGAAGACCAGAAGACCAGAAGACCAGAAGACCAGAAGACCAGAAGACCAGAAGACCAGAAGACCAGAAGACCAGAAGACCAGAAGACCAGAAGACCAGAAGACCAGAAAATCAGAAGACCAGAAGAACAGAAGATCAGAAGACCAGAAGATCAGAAGACCAGAAGACCAGAAGACCAGAAGAACAGATGACCAGAAGACTGTCTTCTCTGTTTTCTCTGTCTTCTCTGTCTTCTCTGTCTTCTCTGTCTTCTCTGTCTTCTCTGTCTTCTCTGTCTTCTCTGTCTTCTCTGTCTTCTGTGTCTTCTCTGTCTTCTCTGTCTTCTCTGTCTTCTCTATCTTCTCTATCTTCTCTGTCTTCTCTGTCTTCTCTGTCTTCTCTGTCTTCTCTGTCTTCTCTGTCTTCTCTGTCTTCTCTGTCTTCTCTGTCTTCCCTGTCTTCTCTGTCTTCTCTGTCTTCTCTGTCTTCTCTGTCTTCTCTGTCTTCTCTGTCTTCTCTGTCTTCTCTGTCTTCTCTGTCTTCTCTGTCTTCTCTGTCTTCTCTGTCTTCTCTGTCTTCTCTGTCTTCTCTGTCTTCTCTGTCTTCTCTGTCTTCTCTGTCTTCTCTGTCTTCTCTGTCTTCTCTGTCTTCTCTGTCTTCTCTGTCTTCTCTGTCTTCTCTGTCTTCTCTGTCTTCTCTGTCTTCTCTGTCTTCTCTGCCTTCTCTGTCTTCTCTGTCTTCTCTGTCTTCTCTGTCTTCTCTGTCTTCTCTGTCTTCTCTGTCTTCTCCGTCTTCTCTGTCTTCTCTGTCTTCTCTGTCTTCTCTGTCTTCTCTGTCTTCTCTGTCTTCTCTGTCTTCTTGTCTGATCATCTTCATGTTTTCTCATCGTTTAGTCTTCGCATTTTCTTGTTTTCTTATCTTTTCGTGTTTGTATTCAACAGTCTGAATATCTTCACTACTAGTTTGGATGGCCACACTGTCATCACTCAGCCCACAGTCGTCTTGTCCTATCCAAAGGACGCACACGTGGAATTTTTTCTTCTTCGCTTGTTTCCTTGCCATCATCCGACCTACCACCACCGTTTCGCCTCGTTGCTCCACGAGGTAGTGTTGGTGGTTAGACCGTAGGCTTGTGAGTTCGACTGAACAAACGATATGTAGCGCAGGGAGAAAAAAAAATAAGGAGGGTGTTTTTTTCCTGCTGATTCTCTTTTTTCCGTTTCCATAAACTTCGCATTACCCATCCCCTTTTGCCTTCTTATGGGTTTCGCTCAAATTTTTTATTTTTTTTGTCGTTGCTCAGAAAGGCCCTCTACCAACGAGTCCTTTCACTTGGCTGGTTCGTAATCAACGTGCAGCGACGGCAACACATGTGGCTTGTTATATATTTTTTTTTCGTATGTGTCTGTGTGGGTGGTTTGGTGTACTGGGAAAGCGAAATGGAAATCCTCCAACCACGAGAGGAAAATAATCTTTTGAAGGAAGAAGGAGGGAGTGAGTATAAAATGCGATTCTCATCGCAAACCAAATTTTCGCATATCTTTGAAATATTTAGCAAAAAAAAACATTGATAGTTTGGATAGTTTGTATACTATAAATGCGAAAGAAAAAACAATTGAAATGCTCTAAGTATGAGATGTAATGATACATTTAAAATGTTCAACCGGCATACGCCTTAAAGTATGCATCACGCACGTGTTTTATTTTATTTCCGATGCACTTTGTCCTTTTCGGCTGATGAATTTCAGCCAACAATTTCAAACTAGACAGCTGGATTAAGTATTTGACACCAATCTCCCAAACATTTTTTTTTTTCATAAAAGAAAATATGAATCAATAACCGCCGGAGGAATTCTCTCGTTGAGCTTAGGTTTCCCAGTTCACCAAAGAAACCGAGGGTGAGCCATTTTCGATGGGACTCCAGAATTGCACGCTTGTTTGGCAACGATGATGACGACGGCGACTAGCAACTTCGTTACTCGCTAGAATCAACTTTTTATTTTTCGTATCTCTCTCCATTGGAGTTCTGAACAACCCCCGGAAAATATAGAAAAATGATGACGTTGGAGGAAAAAAGTTGGTCCACCGTTCAATGAAAGGAAAAAAATCAAGCGATAATTCGAGTTTAATTATTCGCCAATGATTTTAGTGCTCCGCGGCCAGACACGGATTCACTTTTTACCTTTTCGTATGCAAATTACAGTTTTCATTCTTCTTCAGCCCTTGGAAGAATCTTCTCTAAAAAAAATGGTGCGGTAGGTTAGGATTTCTTCTGGTAGATTAAATTTTTCCCCGGTCGTCATTGTGTTTGTGTAATTAAGTGCTGTATTTGTAACGGTTTCATTCATGCCACTGACTGACTGACTGCCGCCGCTGGCCCAGACGAAAAGGCGACGATGACGATAACGATGGTGGGACTGTTTTGAATAATAATTAAAAGTTTAATGCCCGAGACGGAGCAGGGAACAGCTGAGATGTGGGTCGGACGAAGAAGTCTAGGCAGAAGTGACACTTTTGAAACAAGTTCAAGGACGAATGTGGATGAATAATTTAAGGACTGTTTGCGGGTAATTTGCTTGTGGTGGTATTTGATGCTGATACTATGAAGTTATTTTTAAGTAGAGAAATTGAATTAAAAACTTTTATTCAGCAAAACTTCAGATGATTTACTATTTGTAGTTTCCACATCGTAGTTAACAAGAACATTCAAAATTATACAAGCGCCACTGAATGGGGTGGATTGTATGGAACAAACTAATCATGCTCCATGTGCTTTTCGAAAGAAGTGTTTATACATAGGAAATTTGCGTGAAAATTCTTTTGTCTTTTCAGTCGCTGTTTGAAAGTTACTCGTTGCGCTGTGTTCTTCGAGTTTGCCGTATGGCTCGAGTCCTTGAAGATCAATCTCCGATCCTCTACCAACCACAGGAAGCTCTCAAAATAAATAATGCAAATGTAGGCTTTAATTTTTTGAGAATACTTTTCGGATGAACTGCAATCCATATCAAGAGGGGTTCGAAGGTCTCAGTCTCAAGGTCTTGTATGTTAGTTAAGAAAGTTTTCTTTGGCAAAATACCTTGAAAATCAACATGCCCTGCTAGACCCAATTTTGAAGTTACTTTTGTCTTAAGCTAGGTATGGACCTTAAACAAAACTGCTCAAGCAATTCCAATACACGATATGAGCAGGGGTTTTTACGACTTTTTACCCTTCTTACACCCAAAAGAAGGGTATAAATATCGCTCGAAAAACCGACTTTCGATCCGAGGCCCGGAGGGCCAAGTCTCATATACCAATGAACTCAGCTCGACGAACTGAGCAAGTGTCTGTATGTGTGTGTATGTGTGTATGTGTCTGTGTGTCTATGTGCGTTACAAAAAAAGTCACGCACGTTTCTCAGCCGTCTGTCAACCGATTTGAGTTCTCTTGGGAGCAAATGAAAGCTACTGCATCCTAGTAGGACGCTATTGATTTTTTTTTTGATTGGACGTTTGGTTACCGAGATATCTCTCGAAGAGTACTTATGAGTCATACATCTAAACTTTTTAAGATTTTTGACGAAGTGTATCATAATAAATATTTCCTGGTAGATCGTCCAGAAATTTTATTTCGATTGGACATTTGGTTACAGAGATATCTTTCGAAGAGTATTTAGGATTTATACAACTAAACCTTTTGAGATTTTTGACCAAGTGTATCATAATAAATATCTTAGCCGTCTGTCAACCAATTTCGGTTATCCTGGCACCAAATGAAAGCTACAACATTCTAGTAGAACCCTATTCAATTTCATTAGGATTGGACATTTGGTTACCGAGATATCTTTCAAAGAGTACTTGGGAGTAATACAGGTTAACTTTTTGAGAGATTTTTGACCAAGGGTACCATAATAAATATCTCAGCCGTCTGTCAAACGATTTGGGTTCTCTAAGCACCAAATGAAAGCTACAATATTCTTGTATAGGGCCCTGAAATTTTATTTCGATTCGACATTTCATTACTGAGATATCTTACGAAGAGTATTTTAAAAAATTCTTTTTTATTATTATATTCACTTGTTATCTTGCATTAGTTTTTAACCAGTCTATGGGAAATTATTTTTCAATAAATAATGCTGACTTCATACAAAGTGGATACTAGCAGGTTATTGTTTTCAACAAAATTATAAATAACAAATTACAAATTCACAGGAATTTTATGAAAACTAACAATATGTTAAATGAAAGCTTTGAATTTATACATAGTGGGAAAAATGCAAGAACCTAACAGCCAAAATAACTAGCTAATGCCAAAACTGATTAACTTAGTAGATATATCATGTTTGTCCTTTTTACACCATAACCATGAATATCAAGTACTTCGGAGCTAATTTATTCGACTGATAAGGAGATATTAGGCAAAGCGTATCTCGCTGATTTTCTTATCCATTTGTTAATCGATTCATGATCTTTTGGCAGTTAACAAAAGATACAATATTCCAGAATATGTAAGCTATTTTTTTACATTCCATACAAGATTCTAGGAGGTGTCTGGCATTTCTGGTAGTTTAATCCATGTTCTGAAGCTATTTTGGAAACCAATCCACTAGATGCCAAATCCACAATATTTTCTAAAACTTTTGGTCAATCACACAAAATAAATTTGTTAAATACGAATAATACAACATTATATTTAATAAGTGTAAGAAGGGTTCTGTTCACCATAGGTGGATTAAATCGGGTTATTTTTATATAATTGTGTACCGTAAAACGGGGTATCTTTGATTATACGAATAATTTTGATAATGCAACAGGCATTGTATAGTTTATCTTATAACTATGCTTTCTTCAATCAGTTAAGAAAAAGAGAAACGTAGATCAAAACTACGTAGATTACAACTTTGTAATTACATGTAGTTTAAAGCTGTTGTTTTCTAAATTGATTTATAAGAATCAAAAACAACTCAAATAAAGAGAACTTATTATGCGTAGCATATAGTCATATATTGATGTACCGTAAAACATATATTTTTACACAGATAATGATTTTCGCTAGCTAAAATCACTGAGTTTTTCACTCAGTAGACCACAAACTCACTTTTATATGTATAATTTTGTAAAATGTTCCATGTTTTGTTAGAAAACATCAATCTAATATGTTCTCTACGGCTCCTCTCATCATACTGATACTCTTTGCATTGCAATCTGTAATATTTTTTTGGGATTTTTGTATTTTTCGGGGTTACTATCAAAGATACCCCAAAATGCAAATGTGATTCTCGCTTACAATAAAAATTATTGGTCACCCAAAATAATTAAAACGGCCCAATCTTTCAATTGCAATTGATAACTGAGACCCCAGAACTTGTTTTAAAAATATAAAACTAGTTAAAATACTGTTACATGGAAAATATTAAGGAAATTTGGTGGAAAACTTTCAAAGTAATTTCGCTTTACGGTAGTTGTCTACGGATCATTCAAATACGTGCTCCTGAATTCATCAGAAGAGATTCGAGTCTGTTTGAATCTTCAGAAGTTTTCCTGTGGAGGCTGTCGAAGATCCGGAAAGACCACAAAGTCACCTACAAAAAGATGGAGTTCAGCCATTTCCCGAGCAGAGGAGAATTGCAAATTGATAATTACAGAATCACAATAACTGTTTCTATATCATAATGTGTTATCATTAACTTATCAAAGTATTACTTTTCTACTACATCGAGCAGGACAAAAAACTGTAAAATTCCAAATTCAGGTACACGGAGAAAAAATATAAGTAAACACAAACAAATTTCGATTTGATTCAACCGGAACTTCATGTTGAATTGGGCACAAACGGAATATTGGTTTGATTTTACTAACCGTGGCAGTTGAAACTAATCAAAATTTGGGTTTGTTTTCCCGGAGCTTCAGTGGGTAAATTCTACAAACATTCGGTTGGAATTGCCAACCAGTTAGTTGTTTCATTTTGACAACTTAGAAATCAAATGATTTCGTTAGTTGTTTCAACTAATATTGTGGGTTTGTTATTAACAAATATTAGTTTATATCATACTAAATACCACGGAATGAAATAAACGGACCAGATTATTGAAAGTACTACTATACGGTTAAAATACCTTGCTGTTCCATTAGATTTATTTTGAAATACTTTTAAATAAAAATAATAAATATACTAAATTCGTTGGTTGCACATCTAAGTTATTTGTCCTCATTTGAAAAACAATTTTACTATTATTACAAACTCCGGATGAAACGTCCGATGTACGGATCCAAAAGCCGGAATGAGGTATCCTTACAGCTGGATTTTCCGAGATATTGTTCTTAAAAGGAGTCAGGTGACGGATGAATTGTTCCTCGCTCATTGAATTCCAGCGTGTTCTACATGTCGCACAGTGGAGCACCTAGTACATCAAAACTGATCAAAATAATTTTGACGTATTTTCGCAACCCAAATGTAACCCAAATTAGTAATGAAACGTATTTCATAGTTTTCAATGTATTTTATAACAATAAATTCACCTAGCAGTGAGAAACAACCAATCTAACCGACTTGAACAAGATTTTTTTCTTGTGCCGACTTTTCGAACCCTCTAAGCAGAATACCCTCTTCGAATGAGTGTAATCAGTTTCGTACCTTTTAATTCCGCCCTAATTGCTTATCCTTTGACAGATACGCGTATTTCGACTACCACTTGTAATTTTCCTCAGTGTCAGTTATCCACTGCTATCCAATTATCCAGTGGATAATTGACACTGAGGAAAATTACAAGTGGTAGTCGAAATACGCGTATCTGTCAAAGGATAAGCAATTAGGGCGGAATTAAAAGGTATGAAACTAATTTGTTTGTTGGTTTTGCTCCCAACAAAAAGATATTTTGAAATAACTACCCGGTCGGTTGAATCAAACTAAAGATTCAGAATGTTCAGCGGATTCAACAACAAAATCGAAACAACTCAAATTTTGATAAATTCAAAGCGCACAAACGGGTTTGAAATAACCGATTTGTTTGTTGTTCCATAGTAATTCTTCGAAAGTAAAAACAACAAACTTGTCGGTTTGTTTCAAACCAAAGTTGAGGTTCGGAAACAACAAAAATGTGTTTTGATATAACTATTTCTCTGGTTTGGAAATTAACAAACGTGTTTGTTATTTCAAACTGCACTGATTTCTGTCCGTGTATGCAAAACCCAATACCTACAATCTGAATGAGGTATAAAGAAGCTCTGCATAAGATGTAGAATACCTAAAATAATAACTGGTGTGTATTCTATGCATAACACGTGAATAATGACATCAGGTATTGCAATACCTAAATAACAGTCAGTGAATTTTCCAGTGTTTTTTTTTTCATAATTGAATAATACCTCGAGCAGTCCTCAACACCAAACGCAAACCAGTAACTCGTTGAGGTATTTTTCGTCGGTGACTCAAAACCAACACAGTACCAAATTAAGCGATTTTCATTACCAGGATAACCGACCAATACCTTGTCTTGGTATGATTCCTCACTTTGGTAGGCTGCAGTTATGTGTCAGTTATTGATTCCTGCTCGGATTGTTGGGCAATCTTATTTAGTTTACGATCAAGTTATTGGAATACATCCACTAATAACATTTCAGTAATATATTTTGTTGTAGAACAAGTTTTGTTATTATTCAACTATTGAGAATGTAGAAATATGTGATGAACAATAACACACAAGAATAGGTATTTAAATTCACTGATATTAAGTTACTATTGAATCTAACAAATATGAAATTGGTCTTCCAGAAACAAATTTTTGTTATGATATATGATATTTTGCCGCTTATGACAGACAAGATAAAAACATAATTAAGGGATTCACTAAACAAAAAAAACTGCGTAAGCCATGATTATCTGAGTTTACTGACCATGAGTACATATATCTCATCTCACTGCACAAATAGAGATCTTGTACTTCCAATCTGAAAGCACATCAGCGGGCACGAATCGCTGGTTGATTTGCAAATAAATTAAGACATAAAATGCCGCACAATATGGGTATTGTTTCTGTTTAATTTCTATTTAACGACCTCGTTGGCCGCGCCGAAGTCGTTGAAGACCGCTACAGTTGCTCGCGGTCGCAATTACAGAGAGGTAGAGTGGAATTTCGTCGCCACTTGGCTTTCCGAGGGCTTTGCGAGGTACCTAACGTACATATATGATCGTGGACATAAACGCACGAGGGGTACACTTTATGGATATTTTCTATTTATGTTCTGCACCGTTGTTAATTTATGTGCGTTTTTTTACTGACAACGATTGTCCATTGCTTACAGTCAGTGACATTCATTTGCTGTGCAAGCAATTATTGCCAAAGCGAAAAGGGTGTGACTCACTGTTGATTTTCACATATGATAGTTTTATGCTACGATTGCTTAACCTATAAAATAAAATTGTTAAATAAAGTACAGTTGGGAATTCTGGAACTCAGTTTGAATGCAGTGAGATTGTGTTTGGGAAAAATTTGAACTGAATTAGTGTTTTTAACTTAAAGCAGTAAACAAAGACAGCACAATTAAAAATGTTTCCTGGCGATAAAACACGAATTATTATTTTTTAGTTCAAACACGCCGTTCGTTCACATTCGACAAAGTGACTGGGCGTAAAACACTAAATCCCTCACTTACAAGCAACCTGTGCCAATTAGAAATGCAATAATCGTCGGTTCGTCTCAGATTTCATCGCTCGTAAAACGAGTGATCTGAGAAATTGAAAAATTATTCAAATCGTTAAAAACTTAAATGATGAAACCACCTTTAAGTGCTGCCCACTTGAACGGTTTGGTTGTAATATACGTAGAAGTGTCTCACGTCGTGAAAGTTTCATCATCAGTATGGGACATTTATGCTTGCAACGGTTGATTACTAACTCAAAGAATTATCAGCTCTACCAAAAAGTGCATTCGACTCCATTGTACAAACTCGCGTCGAAAGCACATGGAAAGCGCAGCTAAACTGCACCATTCGTTGGAGGCAATAAAACAAGATCTAAATGGGTAACAAACAGGAGCAAAAGAACGAACGCCCATCCACGGTGTCTATGATAGACGAATAATGTTAGAAAAAAAATCAGTATCGCTAAGTCACCCATCGAATGAAAGCTAAGAATTATTTCTTTCATTTGGTGCTAAAAGCGCATGTGCATCCCCCGCACTCATTCGGTTCAGCGAAGAATGGCCCACAGATTGACTGACTGACTGACTGACCGATGATCAAATGGTGGCCACGCGGTGTCTGTGTCAAAAAATATAATCGAAAAAAAAATCAGTATCGCTAAGTCACCCATCGAATGAAAGCTAAGAATTATTTCTTTCATTTGGTGCTAAAAGCGAACTGTTCTCTCGGGGGTTACTTTTCCATATAAATTTTGAGTGTAACTTACCCAAAAAGTGAGTATTTCTTGGAAATTAGTTCAATAAATAAAAAAATACAAAACTTGTTCTAGACCTCCCGATAGAACATTTTCCTCTTAGCACCAAATGAAAGAGGAGACCCTTAGCTTTCATTCGGTGGGTGACTTAGCGATACTGTTTTTTTTTTCGATTATATATTTTGACACAGACACCGCGTGGCCACCATTTGATCATCGGTCAGTCAGTCAGTCAGTCAATCTGTGGGCCATTCTTCGCTGAACCGAATGAGTGCGGGGGATGCACATGCGAATTTATAGTCCGACCAGTGATTAGCATAGGTAACAAAGTGGAAAGAAGCTGTTGCTGTGTTTCAGTGTTTAATGTTTCACCGCGGATACACTGCATAAAGCATCGAATAATGGTCGCCATAAAAGTTTGCTTTTTTTTATTTGTCCGAGCAGTAAGTGAATGGCACCACCAGCGGGGTCCGACTGGGTCCGCGATATTAACGGTCAATGCTTGGGGGGCGTGAAATCTAGCGGCTTGTTGTGGAGTGTCACACTTGTCAGCCGAAGACAAACTGACCCACTTGGAATTGGAAAGCATCTGGATTTCAGATTTATTGTGAAGCTCAGTTCAGATTATTATCAGTGATTTATGCTAACTTTCATGACACTCTCTGAGACAGGTTTATTCGCCAGTTGAGTTGGAATGTCACGGTTAAATCAGCGCTGGTTACTCAAGGTTTTTAAATTTTAGCGCCACCTATATTGGTACACCCCTCAAAAAAAAATAACTAATGCGCCAAATAAAGAATTATTCCGGAAACCCCTCCATGCATTATTGTTTCACAATTGTTTCTATAATGATCGCGGAAAAAAACATTCTTGCTGGAATTGCTTTAATAAGTTTTTTTTTTTGAAAATTCTCCAGGATCACCTCCAGGGACACCGTCAGAGATTCCTTTTAGGATTCTTTCAGGATTTATTAAAAAGTTTCTGGAATGTTTACAGAAAGAAACGATTCTCGCAGGATTTCTTAGAATGGTTTTAGCAAGAATTCCTCTAAAGATTCATCTTGGTATTTCTTCAGAATGCATCCCTATCCATGCATTTATTTAAAAATTTCTCCAGGGATTCCTTCAGGGGTTCTTTCAGGAATTCCTCTAGGAAATTTCTTTGGGACTTCTTCAGGAATATATCTAGAAATTCCACAAAACATTTGTGTCTTGAAACTGATACACGGGTTTCTTCAGAATTCCTTTCAAAATTCCTCCTGGGATTTCTTAAGGAATTCTATAGGAAATTCCTACATAAGTTCATGCTTGTATTCCTTCATGAGTTTCTTCAAACAATTCTGAAGGAAGTCCTCCAGAAATGTTGTCAGAATTAGTTCTAGGAGTTTTTTCTCTGGGATTTCTCCGAAAATTCTTCAGGAATTCCTTCAAACGAGCAATCTTTTTACAAAGATTCTTGCAGAAATTTCTCTAAGGTTTTCCTTTATAAATTAGGATTTTTAAGAAAAATTTTCAGAAATTACTGCTTGTTTTTCTCCAGAGGTTCCTTCAGATTCAACTTCATTATTCTGGCATTTTCTCTAGAAATTTCTCAAGAGATTCTTTTGGAAGTTCCTCCAGAGGTTTCTCCAATAGTTCCTTCTGGTATTCCTCCAGGCATTGCTTTGGATTAACATAGACTTTCCATCAGGGATTCTTTAAGATTTTTTTTTTAAGATTCTTTCAACAATTTCTGCAGAAATTTCTCCAGAATCTATTTCTTAGCATTCTTCAAGGATTTTTTCCAAAAAAAAAATCCTTTGAATACCTGCAAATGGTTCTCCAGGTCCTCCAGGTATTATTTCAAAGATTTCTTCTAAAATTCATTACATATATAATTTTAAATTTCTTCAGTGGTTCTAGGGTAATCGCGGGTGAGAACAGAATTCTTCCTGGTAATTCCCAGAAATTTCTGCATGTAGCAGTTAAGGGATTGATGTGTATAAATCCCTTGAGAAATTGTGTAAGAAATTTTTCTGAGAATTCCTGCAGAGGTATTTTCAGGAGTTCTTCCAAGAATTCGTTCAGAAAATTCTCCAGGGATCCCTCAGAAATTTATTGAGGGATTTTTTCAAGAATTTGACCAACATCTTTGCCTGCATTTGTGTAGACATTATTTGAAAGATTCCTTCACAAATTTCTCTGCATTTTTTTCCAGGAATCCCTTCAGAAATTTCTAAAGCATTTTTCTCTGGAATTACTTGCAGAGTTACTCCAGGAGTCTCTCGTGTTTTTTTTTAGAATCAAAAGGATATCTTAAGGTATTTTTTCAGGTATTATCCTACGTTTAATCCAAGGCATTCATCCAGAAATTTTTCCAAAGGTAACTTCAGAATTTGCATCAGGAATGTTTGTCCAGGAATACACCCAGAAGTTTTTTAAGGGATTTCTTGAGGCGATCCTCCAGGGATTTCTCAGAAATTCTTGCTGGGATTCCTCTTGAAATTCCTTTGGGAAGATATCAGTATCATCGCTGTAGAAATCTGTAGAAAGAACTTTTGAAAGAATCTCTTCAGGAATATCAGAAGCAATCCCAGGAAATTTTTTGTAGGAATCTCTGGAGAGATTTCTTAAAAACTTCCTGGAGAAACACCCGGAGAAACTTCTCGGGAAACCCTTGATGTAATTCCTAGAAATACAATTATTGAGGAATTTATAGGAAAATTCCTGAAGGAATCCTATAATAAAATTCCTAGAGACATCTGTGCATGAATTTCTGAAAAACATGCTGTAAGATTATCTGGATAAACGTTTAGGTGAGAGTCTGCAAAGATTCTTAGAAAATTTTGAGCTATTTCTTAAGGAATTTCCGTAGAAATTCTTACGAAATATTTTTGAATGATTTTCTTAAAGAATCCGTGGTGAAATAATCGGATGAAAAATACATGGAAGAACATCTGTAGGAAATCCCGAAGGAATCTGTTTATGAACTCCTGCAGGAATCTCTGGAGAAATTCCTACACGAAATACCAAAAGTTATAATGCAAGAATCTCTGAATGAATTTCTGCAGGATTTTCTGAATGAATCGATAAAAAAATTCCTGGACATATTCATGCGGGAATGTTCAATGGAATCACTAGGGCAATTCCTGAACAAATCTCTTGCGAACTCCATGAAGAAATACCTGAAAGAATTTCTGAAGGAAACTTTGGAAAATTTTCTTAAGGAATCCCTTCAGTAATTGCCGCTGAATTTTTTGAACGAGTCTCTAGGTGTATTTCTAATGTAATTTCTTGTGGATATTAAAATCGAATTCCAGGTTTAACTTCTGAAGGAATGTATGAATTGATTTTGGAGGAAAGGAAGAGGATATCCTTGGACTTGGAATCCTTGAACTAAGCTATGGAGGAATCTCATTAGGAACTTTTGAAGGAATCTCCAGGGAAATTTCTAAAAGAATCCCTGGAAAAATTTCTTAAGAAATTTTTGTAAGGAACTCTGAAGGAGTTTGGGGAAGATTTTCCAAGGAAATCCTGAGAGAAATTTCTGGAGGAAAGAATATCTGAAAGCATTTCTGATGCAATCCGTGGATGGTTTCCTGAACAAATCTATGGAGTAATTTTTAAGGAAACCCATGGAAGCTTCTCTAGACATGTGTTTGGGGAAATTTACGAAGGATGCAATCGATTGAAGATATTCTAAAAGGCTTTCATACGAAATCCGTGAACTTTCCCAAAAAGAATCCCTAGAGGATTTTCTAAAGGAATCCATGGACCAATATCGGAACAATCCAGGGAAGTTTTTTTTTCTAATAAAGTTCCTAAAATAATTTCTGGGGTAAGCTCTGGAAAACTCTCATGGTATACTTCAAAAACGCGCCATGGTAGATCTTCAAACGTATACATTCGCTCAATTTTTCGAAAGGGAGTTTTCGCAAGCCAGATTTTCGCTGAAAACTGGCGTGAGGGAGAATTCGATTTTCGTAAAAATAAGTGATCATTCCGATCGCTGCAGGTTCATTTACCAGGTTATATTTACCTGTAGTGAGCAGCACAAGAAGTATATGACAAGTTAACCATCTGGTACGCATAAGAGCCAGCACGACACTTGGTCAAAAGCTTATATCAGTTAAAGGTCCCATACTTTTAAATTCCTTGCCCAGCAATTTAAGACGCATCGAGAACAAAATCACTTAAACTTCATTTCAAAAGTGAAGACATTGATTTTATTTTAACCGTTTCAACCATAATTCTTGAATTCCTTTTTTTTTGTTGTATATATTCAAATATGTTTTTACTTCTTACGAATTTAAAAGGTGTTGTCAGATTTATTGCCAATTGTTCGGTGTTATTATTTAAAATTTAAGAGTCCCTTAAAAGGAATTTTTCCCACTGAATTTTATATTTTGTTTAATTTTTGTTTGTTTCTCTTCCCACACTAGGGAGTCCTCTACCAGGGGGCTCCAGCTCTCAGGTTTTTGGTTTGGGAGTCAACGGCGGGTAAATGAAAAAAAAAAAAACAAAAAAGTAACAGCAAGTAATAAAAAGGTTTTCAAAAAAAAATTGAAGGAGCGTATTTAAGAATTCCTGGAGGGACATCTATAGAAAACCCCGGATATATTTCTAAAGGAATTGCTAGAGAAATTTTTGAAATAATCTTTATGGGGTTTTCTGAAGCAACTCCTGGGGGATTCTTTACAATAATCACTACCGGAATTTCTGAAAAAAAAATCTATGAAAGACTTTCTGAAGAAATACCTGATGAAATTTCTAAAAAAAATTCTTGCAATATCGAAGGAGTCAATGGGAGTATTTATGAAGGAATCACTGGAAAAGTTATCTAGATGGATTTCTGAAGGAATTGCAAAATAAATTTTGCAAAGAAGATTTTGAATAAATCTTTTATAAAACTGCTGCAGAATTCCCTTGAGAAAATTATGAGAGAATTTCTTGCGGAAATATCTGAAGTAAACCGAGAAGAAATCTCGAAGAAGTCGAAGGGAATTTTTCTGAAAAAATCCAGAGGAACACCAGAAAAAAAATGCCTTGGGAAAGCCTTGGGGAAAATCGTAAAGGAATCGCTTAATATGTTTTTGGAAGAATTCCTGGAGAAACCCCATAATAAAATCCTGAAGGAATCCGTGCACATGTTTCTGATATAATCCCTCGAGTAACAAATGGATAAACCTCTTGAAATAATTTATAAATTTTAGAAAAATTCCTCAAGGAATCCCTAGAGGAATTTTTGTAGGAATTCAATCGTATATGTATGAATTCCTACTGGAATCATTAATTCCTAATGATATATTCTTATGAACTCTCAGAAGGGATGTCCGAACAAACCCCTGCAGGAGTTCGTGAAGTTATCCCTGAAACAATTTCTGGTGAAACCACTGGAGGAATATCCAAAAGAATCATTTGAAGAATTCCTGGATTTTTTTTTCTGGAATCCTTGAAGAAATTTTTGATGGAATCTCCGGAGGAATCTCTAGAAGAATTCTTGAAGAAAAAATGGAAGAATTTCTAAAAGAGTTCTAGGAAGAATTTATTAATGAAACTTGGAGGAAATTTCCAAATCCCTGAAGAAAGTTCTTAAAGAGCCTCTGGAAGAGCTTCTGAAGGAATCTTTGAAGAAGATTCTGGAGCAATTCTCAATTTCTTGTTTCTTGAAAAATAAACGCTGGAAAACTTACTTAAGGAATCCGCGGAAGAGCTTCCGACAATGAATTACAAAGTGTTAGGCATGCAAGAAAATTATCTTTCGATTCGTGCTGTTGAAACTTTTATAATTTTGAGCCTTTCTCTCTCTTCTTGGCGTAACGTCCTCACTGGGACAAAGCCTGCTTCTCAGCTTAGTGATCCATGAGCACTTCCACAGTTATTAACTGAGAGCTTCCTCTGCCAATGACCATTTTGCATGTGTATATCGTGTGGCAGGCACGAAGATACTCTATGCCCAAGGAAGTCAAGGAAATTTCCTTTACGAAAAGATCCTGGACCGACCGGGAATCGAACCCGTCACCCTCAGCATGGTCATGCTGAATACCCGTGCGTTTACCGCCTCGGCTATATGGGCCTTTATAAAATGTGATTAAAAAGCGTTTTATTTTTCAATGGCGGGGTAAGACGGCCCACCAAAGGGGTAGGAAGGACCATCTCGATTTTTTTTTAATAATAGTGATTAGAAATGTTTGAATTCCATACGTTGGAATAAGATATGACTCCCTTAAGTCCTTCACGTGGAAAATTGGTTAACATAATTGTTTAAATGTTACCATTTATTGTTTTTATTGTGGCACTGTAAATATAGATACTCCAACACCCATTGCTATTATTATCACACAAATGTTGTTTCTGGTCACGTCCAGCGCAAACAACGAAAACATGAGTTTATTTATGTGAAATTGCATATTTTTAACAAACTATTTTCGTTATGATTCGTTATTGGTTTGCAGCCAGAGATGGCATGGATACACTGATAACGATGCCGAGCGCATGCTGTCGGACCACGCAAAAGATAATTCTTTACACGCACTCTTTCTCATCATGCAGGCTGTGTGTAATGTGTATTTTTTAATCTTCTCACTTAGCGCTCTGAGGTGGATGCCATCTCTGTTTGCAGCTATATTGTTCTATGAACGTATTACCCCATTCAAGGAGGTCGCTTTTACCCCACAAAGGCAAATTTTACTTATGAGGCTAGTTCCAAACGGTTATTTTTTCAATCTCAATCCCGCTCCTCTTATGCTTTGGTCACATTACTGGTAAGTTATGAACTGGTTATTTTTTTGGTTTGAAAACGTTTTCCGAATAAAAAACCTTAAGGATATATCCGACAAATTTAGATCAAATACATCATCATGAAGCAAAATCTTTGTTTTGTTTATTTGTTTTGAAATTCTCAATGTAAACATTACACAAAATGGCTCAAGATGACAAATATCCTGTACTTGAACAGAGAACTAGGTGAGAGTTTATAGAAAACTGCATTTTCATGCTGTGGTGGTCCATCTTACCCCGGCGTGTCTTCTAACCCCGTCTTCCCTCAATATCTGATAAAGTCCACGAAATGTTTTCAGGAGAAATAATGGAAGAAAATTTTGGAGGAATCACAAGAGGATTTCCGTCAAATTAGATAAATTTCTGAAAAAAAAAACCTAAATTACTTAAAGATTTAATGTTTATGATCGAATTCATGTTTTTTTTTTTAAATACATTAAAGACTTTTTAATGGAATACTTGAAGAAAATTCTAGGGCGGTCATCAGATAAACATGTCCATCTAGCTGGCAGGACACTTTTCATAAAATTGAAAATAAAGCCCGTTAAGTGAGTGTACCAAGTGCGTACCACCCCAAGTAACAATTCAAAATCATTAATAAGCATGTCAGTTGATTAAATGTGCTACAAAGGCGCCGACAGTTGTACAAGAGTATATGTTGAACAAAATGGCGAATAAATGTTTCATGCAGCGGAAACTGCACGTTTGTTAAACATATTTCTGCTCATTAAATAACCAATGGTATAAAAGTTTAAAGACAGTTGCTTAGGTATTCACATCAACTGTCCAATAGTGCTCTAATAATGATAGAATACAAGCTGCTTCCGACGTATTAGATGCCGTTTTTCCACATAAGATCTTCAATGGTACAAGTAGCTTATTTAAAGTTTAACAACTTTTGCTTGATCATTTTATTCAACTACACTGATATAGCTTAACAACAAAATGTTACCACGTTTCTTTAATACAAATGTTAAACTTTTATTCAAACAATGTTGATTAGCAGTGGTACTGTGTCACTTAATTATCGTTGTTCGCCACGCCCCTTTATGTAAACAAGATTGCTGATTAGGAGCCTAAAAAGAGCAACCGCGGCTACAAGCTTGAAGACCAAACAAACTTCTTGCAGCAGCTCTAAATATCACACTTTTCACACTTTTATAATCATTCTGACTCACCTTTTACATTACACGCTCCAACGACAGCAAAATCGGCAACAAAAACACCAGAAAATGCAGCTTAAGATCCTGGGCGGCTCCTCTTTTTGGTATTCACAATCTACTCTATCCACTTTGGTGCCACCGGTCAAACCGGGCTCAGCTTCTTTATGTTCATATCTTATAGCTGCCTGGAGATGAAGAATGCCTGGAGAAGTTTTACACATTCTCCTCCCGGCACAAAACAGAAGCAGTGAAAATAAATAAAGTTCACTTGTTTGGACGTTGAAATAAAAAAAGTTCGAAGCGATACCAGTCTCACAACACAACACCGTGAATTACTGACAGACTAGCGTGCGTGCCTTATGATTAAACGTCGCGGTTACAATTATTCAAACATTGATCAACTTCAATGTTTATAAAGACAATCAGTTGAATAAAATATGTAAGCAATGTTTAAGCAACATATGTACGGTAATGTATTCGACTCACGCATTGAATATTTATATACTGCTTTAAATCTGCCGATTCATGTAATTCGGATTGAAGCAGAGCGGATGCAGACGAGTGTGAATCCAAAGGTCCAGAGTTCGAGTCTTTCCATTGATGTGATTTGTCCCGTAAAATGTAATAAAATAAAGATATTGGGGGTACATAATCAGAGAGAGATATTCCAGACACAAATGCAAAAATGTAGAAAGTTAAATCATTTTTTCATTTTATTGTTACAATGATATTGAAGAAACGTTTAAGAATCGTTTTTGTAGCAATTATAAAACCATTTCTATAAATAGAAATAAATTTCGTAAGTTGTATCACGGCTCCAGCATGTTTTGATTGTATTATGGTGGAATAAATATCGGAGAAAGCTTGTTATTATGCACTAGGCTGCTAGTGCATAATAATGGTTTCTAAAATCATTCTTAAATGATTAAACAAATAGCGTAATACAACATTGTTTAATAAACGTTGAAGAAAAGTTCATGATGTTTGTGTAAATTGCTGATGGTTCTAACGTTGAACAAGAGTTTCACAACCGATGTACGATCATTCGATAAACATTAATTTCATCGTGCTTATAGAACGGTTGATGTTGAATAGATTCTCATTTTTGGGCGAACAAGAGTTGAAGAACAGTTTTATTTCAAAATTATTCAAATATAATACGACTTCCAGTTTAACAACGTTGCTTTGAGAAACATTTCTTAAAGCAAAAATTGTTTCTTGGGACAGCGTACCTTAAGGGATTTTGAACGTACCTGGCGAATTCTTAGAAAACAGGTGTTCTGCTGGATGGATGGTGGTTTTTTTCGAAAATCTTTGTGAATCTTTCCGAAGTTAAGGTTTTCTGCATGCACCAACAACGTACCTTCCGAATCTGACCTCCTTTTTTAACGTACCTCAAATGCTTTCTCACATAAAACTTTTTAAATTACATTATATGTTTAATAAAACAGCATCATTGCATTCCTTGTAAATTCTAGGCATGTTTGACCTAAAAAAGTTTATACTTAAGTTGAAATTTGACTAATTTATGGTAAAAAACGTATTTTTAATAGGTTTAAGCAATATATTTGATAAACTCCTAAAAGTATGCTAACCATGAATCATTGCAGATAAAAGCCTAAATGTATGCAACAGAAAAAAGCACAAAAAAGAGAACTGACCGAATATAACATAACAAATTGGTTAATCATAATTAAATAAGAAAATATTTCAAAAAGCAATAGTTTCGTAGAAAAGTTCAAGTAATTTGAAAAAAAAACTCACTTAATTGTTAATGTCTCGAATTGTTATTATCATCGGATGAACAAAACATGCTTTACAAGTATTTACATTGAACGTACATCGGTAATAATTGACTTAGTTGAACTAATTCGTGTCATATAAGTGAAAACTATGCTTCTTCCGCGAAATCTCTTAGCTACGTTGCTATATCTCACTTGTTTATTAATCAACTTGATATTATTACTAGATGAATCAAAGATGTTTTGCAAGTATTCACATTCAATTTTCAATGGGGCACATTCGGTGTAGTACTAGATTTGTAGTAATGAGCTGAATTTATGGTGAGAAGGTCAATTCTCCGTTTCTGCAATGAAGTGGTGCAAAAAGCGTGGGTATTATGATTCCTTGCCTAATTTGATGCTGCTTGAGCAAAACTTTGGATAACTATGTTGTTTATGTTGCAAGAAATTGAGAAAACAACAACACTGTTGCCCAAAGTATTGCTCATACAGCATCAAATTAGGCAAGGAAACATAATACCCACGCTTTTTGGACCATTTCATTGCAGAAACGCAGAATTGACCTTCTCACCATACTAAAATTCAGCTCATTACTACAAATCTAGTACTTCACCGATCAATTCTTTTATATGAAAAGTGTCCTGCCAGCTAGATAGACTTCCTTCCTGAAAGCCTCTCCGGAGGAATTTCTGAGTTAATCACTGTAAAACTTTCCAGAAGAATTACTGGCAGTCCTTAAGAAAGCCATGGAAAGTTTTATAAAAACATTATTCAAGAAATTTCTGGATGAAACTCAAGAAGAATTTCTGAAGGAATTTTTTTTATTCTTAATCACTTAACCTAATTTACAGCTCTATTGTCCACTGGGGCACTACGTGAGCAATTTCAATTGACAGCTGCACTCACATTTTGTACAGCGCTTAAATTCTATTCTACTTTATCGCTTTTCTGCTGCTTTCACTTTTTCTACTTTATACCTAGTAGAATGATGAGCACAAGGATGATGATGGATGGCCGTTGTTCCTGTCCAGTCCGATTGGGGGTCCATTATGAGTAGCAGTTCGCCGATGTCCAGGTATCCGGGTCCATTTGAGCCATGGGGCTCAGAAGAGGGTCAGGGTCAGTTGCTCTCGGGGGAAAAGCAACTGACAAAAAATTGCAAGTGCCGGGGCTGGGAATCAAACCCATGACCATCCGCATATGAAGCGAACGTGTGACCAACTACGCCACGGGCCCCGGCACTGAAGGAATTCCAAGAAGAGTTTTTGTAGGAATGTATCGAGGAAATTCTGAAGCACTCCGCGCCAGTAACATTAGCACAAATCACGAAAATGTGGTAGTACCATGCCAGATTATTTAAAATAACTGTTCGGCAAATTTCTGAAGGAGCATTTGTCCATCCTGGACTACTTGGTAAATTTTGAGGCTAGAAGTGAGCTTTCTATAGAAAAATAATTTTAAAAAATCGAAGGGTAAGGTTTATGGAAAATTATCCTTCAAATATCTTCAAACATATTCGAGGACATCATTTCAATTCGGTTAGTTGGTTTTCGAGTTATTTTTTTTAGAAGAAAATTAGGTGTTTTCATACGCCCTTTTCAAAAGTAAGGTGTGGAAAAATGATTATGTTGTTGAATGCAAGAAAATGATTCACGAAATCCAGTGCATGAACAAAATCAGCTAATTGAAAATTATCGAGTCGGGCTGGAAATGTTGCAATCTGGCTTGTTTGATGGTTTGTACTCCAGGGGATGCTTGGGTGACTTGATTACCTATTCAACTCAATGAACCTCTTGAACAACTGCAAGTATAGGAAAACACCTTATACCTTTCAGCTCGTTCATTAATCCATATAGTTCGAATTATGTAGAACTCGTAATATGGAATTATATGGTTTTCGTAGTTGCAAGCAAATGCACATTGAGAACAACTTTGTGTCCCCTGGTGGTCGGTATAAAAGCAAGTTCTCAATTTCCGTTCATAATAAATAATGATCTCAAACGTCTGGTGGCGACTAGTGAAATCAAAACTGAGAACAGTTAGCATTCATGGTTTCAAACCATTTCGATTCCCATTCCACCTTAAGTTCTCATTTCCCCTCCGATCTTTCGTCAAACTACTCGCTGCAGGGCTGTGTCACTTTTCCCCTTATTCAGCAAAAACCAACACAAGCTTGCGACCCCTCAAACGAAATACAGGCGCAATCTTCCCCTTCGTGCCAAACACACATAAGAAACGGAGCGTTGCAAGCACACCAGCGCGAATTCCTGAACTGGAGGTTAGTATTGCCTACTAAAGCTACCTCTCTATACTAAACAATCATATTTTCCACGGAGTGGATTGGCAGCAGAAAAAAAAAAACACGACACACCTCCTCACTCCCTTGGTCATTAGTATTCTCCCAATCCCCAAACAACAGTCCATTTCTCGTCCGGCAACGGGAGAAACGCAAACAAACATTCAACGGCGCGTTCTAACCTTTTGCTTGGTCCCTACATGTAGATGACGTTGTTGCTTGTGTACAGCTTACAGGCAATTGACTCGATCTCGATGGCTGCCGAGCCGAGTGATGTTGCTCCGTGTTTCTGCTTTGATATGATGTTATGCGAATCATTTTCGATTCAATTTTAGTCGCTTCCTCACACATGTGGTCATGATGCTCTGCGAGCAGTCTGTTATTGAACCCATCATTTTCAAAAAATGTTGCAGCCGCTTGCAATGCCTTCACGAGAAATGATGTATGGCATGTCATCGAAGGAATGTAATATGTATCTGATATGGAAAATTTTTGGATACTTGCATTATGTCACTTTAATTTGAAGAAGATAGAGTCGATGAAGAGAACTCGCTCATGTTACTTTCGCCCTTATTCAAACTCAATCTAGAAATAATTGTGTTGGCAACAATCGGCAGCATTTCGATTTGGGCCTAGACGTGTGCGCCGAAGTACTTTTCACCGGCGGCGGCGTGTATAGCAAGCAACAGCAGCGGCGGCGACGCCTGCGTCACGCCGTACGTCCTATTCGGCGGCGGCGTAATCAGCGTGACGTTTTGCCTTTCTCGTACACTAAGTTTACTGGAAAGGCTATATGTTCACTCCAAAAATGACTTTTTGATAGAAGGCCCGGAGGGTCGAGTCACCTATACCAATCAACTCAGCTCGACGAATTGAGGTGATGTCTGTGTGTGTGTATGTGTGTACGTGCACAAAAAAACTCACATCACTTTTTGGCAGTAAACCTCAACCGATTTTAATGACCGATAGTTCATTCGACGCGGAATATGGTCCCATTGTTTCCTATTGAAAATGGTTCGGATCGGTCCAGCCGTTCCGGAGTTATGGCCATTTAGGTGTTCAGGACCAGTACCCTTGGAGGGGGCTATACATAAGAATGTAACAAACACATACATGCGACACATCAAACTGTGGCACCTGATGAACAGTTAGCAAGAAAACAGTCTCAGACCTTATCTGAACCGGAAGTGTTCCGGAACCGGTTCCGGGTGTCTCGCCGGAAGTGGCCAAATATTAAAGTGAACCAAATCTATGCTTGCGACATATCAAAGCGCGGCATTTTCAATAATGAAAGGTTGGCATAAAAAAAGACTCCGACCATATCTGAACCAGAAGTGTTGCCGGAGTTCTGCCGGAAGTGGCCGTATATAAAATTTGACAAAACTTTTGCATGCGGCACATCAAATAACGGCTTTTCCAACAACTTGATGACCGGTTATCAAGGAAGTATGCTAAGGCCACATTATGGACTGTCAGTAGTTCCAAAACTAGTTCCGGTCGCCCTCAGAACGCGGCTAAATATAGAATTGTACCAAGCTCATGCATGCGACACAGCAGAGCGCGGCTTCTTTTGATAACCTATTTAATAAACGTTTGCAAGCAAATAGGCTCAGACTATTTAAGAGACTATCGGTAGTGTTCCGCAACCGGTTCCGGGCCGGAAGTAAAACCAAACCCATGCATGCGAAACCTCAAATCAAATGTAAAAGAGAACCAATACATGTGACATATCATTGACTTGTTCAGTAACATGATAAACGGTTAGCCAACAAATAATCTCAGACCATATTTGGGAGAACCGGTAGTGTTCCAGAACTGAGCACGAGACGAGTAACCCACCGGAAGTGGTAAAATAGAGAAGGAAACTAAACCATAGCTGCGTTTTTGATAATCTGATGAACGGTCAACAAGAAAATAGTCTCAGACCACATCTAGAACTTATAATAATTTTTAGGAATCGGTTGCGGGTGCTCCATCGGAAGTGATTTAATAGAAGTAAACCAAAATCATGTATGCGATACATAAAATCGTGGCTTTTTCAAAAATTTGCTGTTAGCAAGAAAACAGCCTCAGATCACATTAATTTTCAGCTTTTTAGGTAACCCGATGAACAGTTGACAAGAACATAGCCTCAGACCATATTTGAGACAACCGGAATCGGCTCCAGGTGTCCCACCGGAAGTGGTTAAACGTAAAATTTATCAAAACCCATGCAAGCTGCACATCAAATAGCGGAACAAAATGAATGTCAAAGCGATAAATCAAATCGTGGATTTTTTGATAGCCTGTAAACGTTGGGTAAGATTATAAGTGAAGAAATGGTCAAAGTCTTCATACATGCAAAAGAACAAATTCTTGACCAAAGTGATCTCTTCAAATCACACCATTTCAGATTCCAGCGGTGTAAATGTATAGTAGGATGGATTAATGTTTTATGGAAAAAATATAATTTAATCGCATCAACACCTTATACAGTTTTTTCAATCTTCAATCTCCTTTTGCTTCTTAAATTACTGCTCATAATATGTGTGCGGCTGGTTGAGCCCTCGCTCTTTTCTTTGTGATTAAATTTTAAAGGAAAATATACATTTGCTGCATTTTTCTCGTGAGAAGGTCAAATTTTACATAAATCGTATTACCAATGGTAATTAAATAAAGCCTAAAGTGTGCTGAAATAAACATTAGCGAAGATCACAAAGTGATCTGTGATTGTGAATAAAGTTAACCTTCTTCATGCATTAGCTGACGCTCACCCCGCTACCGTGGGCATGGATTGGAGTCACAATGACCCCAATACAGACTAGGGTTAAGGTGGTCAAGCAGTGAACTGAGAGTTCTGATATTTTTCAGCTCTGTTTTGCTGTTGAACTTTACATCGGGATATGTACCATCAAAAAGTTAATCAAATCGATGATGGCTTTGTTAAAATTGTTGCTTTTCTATATAACGTGTTTTCAGGATTCAGGAACATTTTGACTAACGTCGACGGAAAGTTCATGAGTACATATTCGACGAGAAAGGCACTATCACCACTAGGTGGATTAATCTGGGTTTTAAAATTTTATTTTCGTGAATCTGTTTTCCATACCCAAATTAATACTTTTTCTTACCTTGTGCGAAAGATTTGAATGTGAGGAAATAAGGGATTTCAATAAAAAATATCCCCACAACACTTTTGTTATAGATTTTTGCAAGATTCCTTGAGGGTGTTCACCAGAAAATTAATAAAGGATTCCTCTTGAAGAAGTGCACAAAGTCGTACATCAATTCTAAAGATATTTCTAAAACTCATTTAAGACCAATGGTAAAATCAGAGATAGTTACTCAAAGTTTAATATTCTAGCGCCCCACATAGTGGTACGCCTCCAAGGATATAACTTTAATATTGAACCTTCCTTATTCACATTGTTTGGATGATTTTTCCTAATCAAAATTCAGGACGATCATTCTCCAGTATAAAAAAGCCAATGAAACTTTCTTCATTTATTTATGTGCATTTCTTGATGAAATGGCATGCAATTGGTCTTAGGTTTCTGAATTATGAAAAAACTTAGGTTACTAAATTAAAATATATACATAAATTTGTCAATTTTGCCGCTCCTCAAAACAAAATATAATTTTGTAATTTTCTTTCATATTTAAAGGAAAATATCAATCAAAGGACCAGCAAGTTTATGGACCTAGAATCTTAGGGTTGCTTTAAAATTGCTTCTGAAATTTCTCCAATAATTTCTCAAAGAGTACTGTACACAATTAATGCGGATGAAACTCCTTTTAAGATTTTTTTCTGTAATTATCTCTTTTTATGAGTCCAGCAAGAATTCCTCTAAAGGTTTGTAACTCCAGGACTTCCTTAAGAATTTTCTAAAATAATGTTTTAAAGACTTTTTCAAAAATTCATCTAGAAATGTCTCGAAATATTCTTTAAGATAGGGTCTTAGATCATTTAGGCAGGGGGCCACTTTGAGCACTGTTCTTCCAGCTTTTACATTAAAATTCCATTTTTCCAGAAATTCCTAAACAGATTAAAAAGGGGTTCCTCTAGCAATTACTTCAGATGTTTCATCAAAGATTCTTCCAGTTATTTTTTCAGACACTCCTCAAGAGATTCTTGCACGAAATTTTCAGATGTTCCTCAGAGTATTTATTCCAAAATTTCTCCATCGATTCCTCCAGATATTCTGGTTTTTTTTATTGAAGGCTTTCTGAAATTTGTGTTGGTGTTCCTCGAGAAATTGCTATAGAATTTCTTCGTAAATTCCCCCAGCAACATAATGTTTTTGGAATTACTCCGGGATTCTCTCAGGCATTTTTTCGAAAAACTCCTCTAGATGACCTTCTTCTAGAAGTTCCTCCCGAGAACTTCCCAGAAGATCCTTCTCCTGGGGTTGCAACAAAAACTTCTCTCTTTTTTCTATTGAAACCCCTTACTTCCGAAATCCCGTCAGAGCTTATTCCAGAAATTCTATCAGAAATCACTTTAGAATGTATTTCTTGGTGTTTCTCCAGAAATATCTCAGGATTTTTTTCTAAGAATTACTGCAGAACATTCTCCAGTGTATTCCTTCGGAGATTCCTTCGAAAAATATAATTTCATTAGACATTTCTGTTGGTATTCCTTCTAGAATTCTTCCAGATTTGTTTTGAATTTCTGCTGCAGAGCTTTCCTCCAACAATCCCTCCAGGCTCTAGGGATTACTTCAAAAATTGCTTTAGCGATTTTTGTCCAATAATCATTTTAGTTCCAGAGATTTTTTCAAGAATTCCTCCATAAATATCTCCAAAAGTTCCTCTGGTGATTGCTCCCGAACATCCTCCAGGAATTCCTTTAGAAATTGAAAGACTTGTCCAAGAATTCCTCCAGTACTTTTGAATGTAGTTTCTGCATGGATTGTTGTAGAATGTTTTTAAAGGATACCTTAAGAAAATTCAAAAATGTCTTATTGGAATCTCTCGAGCTATCTCCAGGGGTGACTTTAGAAATACCTTCTGGGAACCCTTCAAGATTTCTTCAGTATGTGTTACGTAATTTCATAAAATACTTTATAGAATTCATAGAATTCCTGGAGGAAACTCCGAAAATTCCAGCAGATTCTTAACGAATCCGAGCAAAATTTTCCAACGGTGTTCTTGGAAGAAATTCTGGATGAATTTCTGCATTTCTGTATTTCTGGAGAAAATGCATGCAGGAATACCAGGAGGAACTCTGTATGAGTTTCTGCAGGAATTTGCGGAGAAATACTTGCTGAAATCATTGAAAACACATAAATGAAATTTCTGCGGGTATATGACAAATCTTGAGGAGTTCGTAAAAATAATTAGTACGTGTTACTGAACGAATCCCTTAAAGATTTTTTTTAAAGAAACCGCTGTGTTTTTTTTAGAAAACCCTCCAGGGATTTCTTCAAAAAACTCTCCAAAGATCTTAGATTTCTAGGGGTTCTTTCAGTATTTGTTTTAGATATCTCTCCAAAAAAAGTTAGCTGGAGGGATATCTGAAACAAATACTGAAGGAGCCCCTGGAGATATTTTTAAAACTTCTCTGAAGAGTTTTTTAAAGGAATTCCTGGTGGAATTTCTTAAAAAAAATCCCTATAAGATTTCTGATGAATTTCATAGGTAAGGGAATTCTTGAAAAACAAACTGAAGAGATTCTGCCCGAGCAGAGGAGAATAGCAAGTTAATAACTACGAAATCACATAACCTGTTTTTATATCTTGTTTGGTTATTAGGCGCTGTCCATAAACTACGTAGATTTTTTTGGGCCATCTCAGACCCCCCCCCTCCCCCCTCGTAGACTTTTGCTCATACAAAATTTTCGAAATTTGTATGGAGCGTAGACTTTGGCCAGACCCCCCCGTCCCCCCCTAAGAGTCTACGTAGTTTATGGACAGGCCCTTATTAAATTATCAAGGCATAGCTTTTCCATAATAATTTTTGTTGGACAATCTCATTTTGTTATAATCAAGCTATTGATATAGATTAACTAAATTACATTTAAATAACATGTTTTGTTGAAGTACAAGTTTAGTAATTGTTGTAGTATTGATGCACTTATCAGCAATAGCACAACAGTAACAGTAACAGTAAGTTTTGAAATCACAGCAACAATTCGACAATTATGACCTGTCCCTTTGTGTTGTTCAATTTTTGTATTCAGTTAAAAAGGAAATTTCTGAACGACTCCTTTTAAGAATTCCTTAAATAATTTTCGGATAAGCACTTGGAAGTTCTGGAGGAACTTTCGATAAATCTCTGGAGAAGTCTTCAAGAGAACTCCTCGCGTAATTTTCTTAGAAATTTTGAAGGTAATTCTTCTGAGCAATTATGAGAATTTTTGGCAGAATTTTTTGGAAAACTCCTGGACAACCTTTCAGAAAAACTCCTGGTGAAATCCTCAAAGAAGTTTTCAGAGAAATCTTTAGATGAACTTCAGGACTAATGATCACAGGAAATTCTGAAGAAATCCTTGAAGGGATTCTATGCGGTATTCTGGAAGAATTTCTAGAGGATTCTTTGAAAATCCATGAAAGATTCCGTAGAAGAACTCCCGGAGAAATTTCTGGAAGATTTTTGGAGTCATTTATGGAAAAGTTTATGACCAAATCTGTCAACGAATTTCTAGAAGAATTTTATGACAAAGTCACTTGATAAACAAATAAGGGGTTTTTGACGAAATCCTTAAAGAAATAAAAAGAGGAATTTTAGAAAAAAATATTGCCAAAAATTCTGGTGAAAGTCCTGTAGGAATCATCAGAGGAAGTTCAGAAGAAATTATAGAATTTTTTTTTGGTGGAAACCTTGTACAATCCGGGAGGAATATTTGACATAATTCTTGAATCCAGGGAAAAATCGGAGGAATTAAAACAAAGTTTCCAGAGAAATTGTAATAATAAGTACGAAATTTCCAATATCCCAAAAAATTTCTGCAAAACTTTTGATCATTCTAAAAATTCTTCAGTTTCTATGCTGGAAAAAAAAACAAAAGTCACAAATTACTATCGGCGATCAAACTTTTTCAAATACACGTGTTGATTTCAAAACCGTGCTCCGAAAACGATTAAAGTAGAACAGTTTATAAATTACAGGTGGAAATCGAAACTCGTCGTATTTGATAATAACTAAAGTTCGATTATTTTGCGACTTAAATCTCTTAGAATGAATTAAAAGCTGAATATAGTATTTTTCGATCATTTGAAAATATTGCTAACGTCAGAGTGATGAACCTCATGTTATTGGCGGGCTTGTGAGACAAAGCGAATAATTTTATATAATAAGTATTATAACTTATTTAGTAACGAGCTTGATATCATAGCAAATTCTGCTCTCAGATTATTATTAATAACATATTAATATCAAAATTTGTTATTGAAATATTTTCCGAATTCAATGTTATTAAGTTGTTATTGAAACTAACAAAACAAGTTATTGAAATGGTTTCTCAGGAACATTTTTTTGTTATGGAATTTGTTATTTTGCCGCTTATGACAGACAAGTTTATAACACAATATGTTATGGTAATAACTTAGAAATACTCGATTTTATTATTCAGTTATTTTGTCCAAATAACACAGCTCCTTATGCTGTTGTTATTCCCTTCTGCTCGGGTGATAGTTTCGAAGGAAGTTTTTGCGAAATTTGACAGAAATTTGGAGGCGGAAATATTAAAAGAATCTTCGGATGCCTCTACAAAGAAAACCCTAGAGTTATTTTGGGAGAATGGGGTTGACAATGTACAATTTTTGCATGACGTCTTTTAAATGAATCAACTCTATTTTAGAAGGAATCCATAAAAGGTTCACTATAGAAGTTCTTTGGAAAATTTAACGAGGAACTTAAGACATACCTAAAAAAATCTGAAGCAATAATTGGAAGATTTATTGAAGAAATCCCTGGAGAAATTTCTAAACGAATTCTAAATTGATGATGAAAAATAAAATCACTGTAGGAATGTGTAGAATCCATAGATTGAAAGAAATTCCGGTGAAACTTTTGAAATACTACTCGGAGGAATTTCTTAAGCATGGAAAGTTTTCTTGAAAAATTCTTGGTGAAATTTCGGGAGGTTCCTCTGAACTCTAAAGTAATTTCTTTAGGAAACTCATGGAAATTTTTTGAAGTAATTCGCGGAGAAATCAATCTTTGGAGGAATCTGTAGATGATTGCTTAAAATTTCCCTGCATGCTATTGAATATTCGGTAGGATCATGAATCGAATTATCCATCATTGGACAGGCGATTCAAAGACTCAACCATTAGGCTAACATTTCCCGAGAGAATTGTAAAGAAGTCACCAAAAATCGACGAAAATCTCCTAATAATGTCATACGTAAATTGCCATAAAAATCTTCCAAGACATACTACATATGTCAAGAATTTGTGGACCTCATGAACGCCAAGAATTTTGTTGATAATCCATTAGGCCGATGCAAATATTATTTTTCTTTTATGTCCGAGACCTCTCATCGGATACGAGGGGAGGGACAAAAATAAATTAGGAACAAACAAAAAAAACTATTGAAAATTTTAAAAATATATCGACTATTGAAAAAACATTTTTTAACTATTGAAAAATAGTTGCTTGTCAGCATTTTTTCAATTGAAAATGGAGTCATAGGCCGCCATGTTTTTTTTTCGCCCCTTCAATATTTTGGGATTTTTGAAGGGGAGGGGGGTGACATAAAACAAATTAAATATTTGCATCGGCCTAATTCTTTCAGGCTGTGGTGTGACACAATTGTATGGCGCCGTCCACAAATTACGTAATGTTCATAAACCACATAGACCAAATTTTGGCTATTTCAGACCCCCTTCCCCCGTCGTAGACTTTTGTCCATACAAAAGTTTTGAAATTTGTATGGAACGTAGACTATGGCCAGACCCCCCCCCCTCCCCCAAAAAGTCCACGAGGCTTATGAACGGCCCCTCTGGGGGGAGGGGGAGAAAGACCGAGCGTTACGTTTCATACAAAAATTTTAGGGTTTTCATACAAAAAAGCGTTACGAAAGGGGGGGGGGGGCATTTTCAAACTTTGAGTTAATATTGCTTTAAAATATTGAGGATAGTTAATCATGTCAACACGTTTGGTAAAAGCCAGTGCTAATCATATATGTAAAAATAACGTTACAGCAGGCAAAATTCTTTTAGATGAGAACAAATACAATTTTTTTGAACCAGCACACAATGTTATCAATAAAACCAACAAAGCTATATACGCAGTTATTATTATTTTCATTACCATAATTATCTCCACTAGTGAGATTCCCACCCCGTAGCATTTTGGTTTTCAAAACTTCTCGCGATATGTTCTTCATAGCCGTATAGCATCGATGTAATGACCAGTTCCCCATCATACATATTTGAAAAAAAAAATAAACCAGAACGTGAGCTGTTTTGAGTCAAACACTCGACCCGACAACATTTCATTAAAAACTCATTAAACTACAATAAACTGTTGGTGTTTCTCCGATAAGGGTTTGCTACTTTGTCATCATTGCTGGAGGGACCCACGTTGTCCGGCACAACATCATTCGCCGGATACAGCTACAGAATTATGAAGTTATAGCTTTTGTAATCTGTTTTTCTTAGCTGAGTGGCAAAAGTAGTTGCACAAACGATAGACAATTTCAATCATGGGCGCCCGTACGTAGGAACCTGAATACAAGGCTCCAAAAAAATAAACTTAAAAAAATATATGTTATTACTACAAATATTACATGATATGTGAAAATAAAAATTACACGTATGACAAAGTTTGCGACCACGTTTTAATTGCAACTATTCGTAGAAGATGCATCGCATTAGAAGCTATGATTGTGCTTTATACGTGCAGGACTGAGGGTAACATTTGTGGTAAAACTACTATGACGCTTTATGACTAAGCGTGCGATAATTGCTGCGATGGGCTACGACTGTATCTCAAACAAAATTCGTATGGAAAATCGCACACGCATTTTGGGACGATTTTTTACTCCCCGCTCCCCCCTCGTAGCATATTTTCCCATACCTAATACATTTCTCGTCACACACGTTTTTCACCCCATTCCCGGCACCACAGGTAAACAAAATTGTTTATTACCCAAATTCACAACGAAACGACCGTTTCTTTAAAATTAATTTAATTTTAAAGCAAGTATTGTTAAATGCATCTTTAAGGTCAAAACATCGAATTTGTTGTTTAAGTTTTAGCATACAAACATATCTAATTAGTTGATATTTTTGACATGGAGTTTCGGTTACATGATACATGGCAACCAAACATCGACTTTGCAGCAACTAACATTCCTTTCCTTCCTCGATGACCGTAAGGACGTGGCCGGCGCCGTTATTGGCTAATAAAGTTTGGAATTCTCGAACTGTGCACATTGAGAGCGGTAGTTACTCCCAAGCTCCGTTTGTTGGTTCCTTGTGCAATTTCGATTGTTCTGCTCAATCACGGAGTAGCAACTACGAATTGTACGGTCATCTATGCTCATGCTCATGCTCAATTCAGGCTTAGTTAAACTTAAGTTCTTGGTTATACAGCCCCATCAAGTTATACTTTCTTAGTCGAGAATGTGTATACAATTGTATGTGGTGTAGATGCTAAGATGCGTAACTATAAATCAGGAGGACCAAGCTCAATCCAGATTATCAAATGAAATTATTAATACATTCTAACACATCTCTTGTGGGAATTGAAAGTCGTAAATGGTGAAAAAAGCGTATGTAAGTATTCATGTTTATTTTTGGCCACAGCAATAAATTTGGTTAATTACTGAATAATCGCATATAAAGCACTAATGCAGCTTTACAAAGAACCTGAAACAAGCAAAAGGCTGAATGAAATCTCCAAATTTAGATGTTTAGGAGCTGAATAAAGGCTTATACTCGCAACGCTCAACCTTTGTTCAAATGAAGGCTGCTTTGAAGAAGTTGAAAAAACGTTTGTACAGCATCAAATTGTTACCAAGGTAGGTCTCATTCAAAATATAATAAGTCAAAGAAACTTTGAACATGATTTAGGTCAAACTTTTTCAAAAATATTTTGTGAACTTAACCTAAAGTTGCCAAATCAAAAAAAAATAAACAAACGACAATGTCACTGAAAATTCGGTCGACCAAATTTTAAGATGATAGACGTAATATAACCAATTTTCTATTAGCTTCCAACTGCTTTTTACTGAACTTAGCTAAACAATCTAGGAGAAAAGTTATTAAGTAAATTTACTATTGATGTCATCGACTAAAAGTTTGGAGTCACCCCTCAATATGATATATCGGTCAAAAGTTTGAGGTCAATTTAGTAAAAACATGAAAAGTGAGTTATTGATATCTTTGTCATCTTTCATTCAATTTTAATACTTGTTGGCTTATTTTAAATATAATGAATGATATTTACTGCAGAGACATTAAACCGCAAATATTTGATAAAACACATATACCAAAACTTAACGTCAAATTACCTCATTTTTTTAAAAAGTAGTGAAATGTGTTAACTTAACATTTTATTTTCATATCTTAAAATCATTAAATATGTTCAATTAAAAACATGATACGTTAGTTTAGTTTATCATTATAAAAAAAAACAAAAAGAATTTAAAATGAATGAAAGATTACAAAGATATGAGCAACTCTTCCATGTTTTCGTAAACTGACCCCAAACTTTTGGCTGGTACATCATACTGAGGGGCAGGCTTGATAATCCTCCTCAAAATCAAAAGAGTTTTGCAACATGCAATAGCGCGGTGTTTTGCTTCTGCCTCGTCGCGAGGGAGCAAACGAACCCCAAACAGAGAGGCAATAAAAACTGAGCGAGGAAGAAGGGAACGAAATAAGAACCGATGATGATTTCTGGTTGAAGAGTGCGTTTTTTGCCTCATGAGTCTTGCTTCGTATGGGAGTGGAACTCGCGAGTGCTTTTTGAGTGTGAGTGGACGTGAGAAACACAACAAGCAACTATGAGTGTGGGACGAACTCTTCGCTGCGCGACAAGCTCGAGCTCGGTGCTGTTGAAGACTGGCGTTGCGATTTCTGGGTTTTATTTTCATTCCTCAGAAAATCGCTAAAATCGCTTCCTCATTTTCTCGCGAGGGAGTTTCTGCCAAGCCTGCTGAGGGGTGACCCCAAACTTTTGGTCGATTTAGTAAATATACTAAATATTTTTTATCCTAGATTGTTCAGCTAAGTTCGGCAAAAAGCAGTCGAAAGCTGTGTATTAACAGAAAATTGATTATATTACCCCTCTCATCTTAAAATTTTGTCGACCCAATTTCCAGCGATTGCTTTGGATTAAGTTTACATACAAATATTTTTTGATAAAGTTTAACCAAAATCAGGCCCGTGCACAGAAAAGGCGACAAGGGAAGCGTTTTTCCTAATTTTGGCTATAGCGGAGGGGCGCCTAGTGTATGGAACATCGGCAATGGGAGGGGTTTAACCCCCGAAACCCATCCCTTATGCACGGGCATGAACTAAATCATGTTCAAAGTTTCTTAGACTTATTATCTATTGAATGAGACCTAGGTTCTTGAAATCAGAAGTAAATAAGCGTACATAAATACATAGGCAGCATCCAGTTATTACGTAACGCTAAAATCAACATTTTTTGACTCTCCACCCACAAGTATCAGTTTGAAAATTTGAATATCATGATAAAATGACTGACGAATAAATGGGTGAGGAGGAACCATAATTGAATAATGACTGTAGATTTCAGAGACTGAATTCTCGAGGAAAACAACGAAACGGGAAATCAATTTGAATAATTAATTGATTAATTAATAAATTCATTGATTTATTAATAAAAACTACATGTAACAATACCACGCAAAATGTCTTGAAATAGTTAAAAAAATATTTTGAAATACAATTTGATCCTCATCAACACAGTTTCACTTCTTGAATCTAGGTCACTAGGCTACATTCGGATAAAGAGCCCTTCATCAACCTATCCATCGCATAGCTTGCACTTTTAATTGCATCCGAATTGACCCTTGATGCTCCCGGACTACCGGACAAATGACTGCACTCGTAGCTCTGACCAGTAGCGAACAAGTGAAACCGTCCATCCATCCGAGAGCGAGCGCGCATCACAATGCATTTTCACCCCTTTTTGGTCCCAGTTCCCAGTTCGATTCCGGTGAGGAAGACAACAAAGAATGCTGCCACATCATTGTCCCCAGTCGAGGCCCGGCCGAACTGCGGCTATCGAATATTCTCCTGAGTTCGCGCGTGGAATGCCGATGCCGGGCGTTCATTAGTATGCATACAGCGTGCAGCGCGGAGTGGAGTGGTGGCTCGCATGATGAAAAAAAAACTTCCTCTAGTAGGGCAGTCGTCGATGCATCTCACTCACATATGGGCTCGCTCGACAATGGACCAACAATTGTGCATATTTCGACGAAGGGATCGCTCTTTGTGTCACGTCACGTGTACAAAGGGAAACCTGACCTGACCGCTGTTGTGGACGTTATTCCTGATGAATCAATAGAAAAATGATCTCGGGTGTCAGCTAATGTGCAAGGGTATGCGATATGCGGATATACTTCCGTGGAATGATGCCTGGAAGAAGCGGAGTGCGAAAATGGAACCGGTATGCCGTTCACAAGAAAAAAAAAACCAGATTTATCCACCTAGTGGTGATAGTGCTTTTCTCGTAGAATATGTACTCATGATCTTCCGTCCACGCAATCAATCTTGCCTTAGAGACAGTGATCAGCCTCAAATCTCTGTGTTTTGGTAACGGACGAGAAGGAGGAAATGCTCATAACAGTGATCTGGGACAGTACTACCTAAGAATTTCTGAATCATGAGAATACTTTATTTAGAAAATCAAGAATTTTATCAAGGTCATCATCGAATTGGGGCACTTATTCCGACGTTATGTTCAACGTCTGGGCAGAGCTGAAAGTATCAGTACTTTCAGTTGACTGCTTGACCACCTTCACAGGAGGCTGATTCATACCAAGATGACAATTACTAGCCAGGATTAATTTCACAGATCACTTTGACAAAATTTTATCTGCACAGTTCATGCTATATTTTATTATCATTGGTTACAAAATTCATGTAGAATTTGTAATGTAGTAATTTGAATTGCCAATGCTTTATCACATTCAAATATCAACCACATTATAGAGCTCGCCCTCCAGTCGCATCAAAATTTTGCGCAGTAATTTTAGACGCAAATAAAGATTTAAAAGAATGTTCCGGGCTGATGCGCTTAAATTTTAATTTTTCCATACAACGTTGATCCATCCTACTGTAAATATACGTCTCAGGAATTTAAATTGGTGTGATTTGATGAGATCGCTTTGGTTTTTTAGGTTTTTGGTTCTCTTACACATATCTATCGCTTGCATTCATTTAGTTCACTTTCGTAATTCCGCTAAAGCACCCAACGCTGCCTCTGCAACACCACCGGTACCCTCTTATGTAGTCTGAGTCTATTTTGTATTGCTTACGAGACCCCCGGAAATGATTCCGGAACACTACCGGTATATTTGAATGTGATCTGAGTTTATGAAAACTGTTAATCATGTTACCCGGAACTAAACACACTACCGGTAGTAACTTCTGTGGACTGTGCCTATTTTCTCATTATCCATGCATCAGGTTACTGACAAAAAAGCATTTTGATGTACCGCAAGCATGGGTTTGGTTCACTTTTATGTATGTCCACTTCCAGTGGGACACCCTTAACCGGTTCCGGAAAATTTACATGGTTCATTTTTACATTTGACCAATTCCGGCGGGACACCTGAAACCGGTTGTGGAATACTATCGGTGGTCTCTAACGTAATCTGAGCTGATTTTCTTGAAAACCTTTCATCAGCTTATCGAAAAAACCGCGATTTGATGAAGCGCATGCATGGAGTTCGGTTCCCTTCTACATTTGACCACATCCAGAGGGACACCGGGAACCGATTCCGGAACACTACTAGTTTTCCCAATCATGATCTGAGATATTTTTTTCTTGTTAACCGTTCATCAGGATACCTTAAAAGCCATTTGATGTGTCGCGAATATTTTTTTGGTTCTCTTTTACAATCGGCCACTTTCAGCGAGACACCTCGAACCGATTCCGGAACACTATCAGTAGTTTCTAATGTGGGCTTAGCTTATTTTCTTAATGATCGTACAAGTTATCGAAAAGGCCACGATTTGATGTGTCGCATGTATGAAAAAGGCT
This sequence comes from Aedes albopictus, assembly GCF_035046485.1. Taxonomy (NCBI): domain Eukaryota; kingdom Metazoa; phylum Arthropoda; class Insecta; order Diptera; family Culicidae; genus Aedes; species Aedes albopictus. The sequence goes on along the minus strand of NC_085137.1, from coordinate 439,980,602 downwards.
ACTTCCGGCTGGGCACCAGAAATTGGTTCCGGGATGCTACCGGTTCAGATATTATCTGAGACTATTTTCCTGCTTAACGTTCCTCAGGTTATAGAAAAAGCGGCGATTTGATGTGTCGCATGCATGGGTTTGGTTCACTTTTATATTTGGCCACTTCCGGCGGGATACCCGGAACCAGTTCCGGAACTCTACCAGATAAGATATAGTCGGAGACTATTTTCCTGTTTACCATTCATCAGGTTACAGAAAAAGCGGTGATTTGATGTGTCGCATGCATGGGTTTGTTTCACTTTTATATTTGGCCACTTCCGGTGAGACACCCGGAACCGGTTCTGCAACACTACCGGTTCAGATATAGTCTGCGACTATTTTACCGTTCATCAGGTTATAGAAAAAGCTGCGATTTGATGTGTCGCATGCATGGGTTTGGTTCACTTTTATATTTGGCCACTTCCGGCGGGATACCCGGAACCGGTTCCGGAACACTACCGGATCAGATATGATCTGAGACTATTTTCCTGTTAACCATTCATCAGGTTACAGAAAAATCGATGATTTGATGTGTCGCATGCATGGGTTTGTTTCACTTTTACATTTGACCACTTCCAGTGGTACACCCGGAACCGGTTCCGGTATGCTACCGGTTTAGATATGGTCCGAGACTATTTTCCTATCTACCGTTCATCAGGTTATACAAAAAGCTGCAATTTGATGTGTCGCATGCATGGGTTTGGTTCACTTTTAAATTTGGCCACTTCCGGCGGGACACCCAGAACCGGTTCCGGAACACTACCGGTTCAGATATAGTCCGCGACTATTTTCCTGCTTACCGTTCATCAGATAATCATAAATGCCGTGGTTTGATGGGTCGCATGCATGGGTTTGTTGCAATTTCAAATATGGCCCCTTCCCAGGGTACCGGTCCGGAACACCTAAATACCCATAACTCCAGAATGGCTGGACCGATTCAAACCATTTTCAATAGGAAACAATGGGAGAATATTCCGCGTCGATTGAAACCAAAAGCGTTGTAATCGGATGATATTTACTATCCAAAAGTGAGGTGACATTTTTGTACACATACACACATACACACGCACACACATACATACACACACACATACATACACACAGACATCATCTCAACTCGTCGAGCTGAGTCGATTGGTATATAAGACTTGGCCCTCCGGGGGTTCTATCAAAATTTCATTTTTGGAGTGAACATATAGCCTTTCGGTACACCTTGGTGTACGAGAAAGGCAAAAACGGAAGTTCTACGAATGAAACGAATGAAACGAATGGAACGAATGAAACGAATGAAACGAATGAAACGAATGAAACGAATGAAACGAATGAAACGAATGAAACGAATGAAACGAATGAAACGAATGAGACGAATGAAACGAATGAAACGAATGAAACGAATGAAACGAATGAAATGAATGAAATGAATGAAACGAATGAAACGAATGAAACGAATGAAATGAATGAAACGAATGAAACGAATGAAACGAATGAAACGAATGAAACGAATGAAACGAATGAAACGAATGAAACGAATGAAACGAATGAAACGAATGAAACGAATGAAACGAATGAAACGAATGAAACGAATGAAACGAATGAAACGAATGAAACGAATGAAACGAATGAAACGAATGAAACGAATGAAACGAATGAAACGAATGAAACGAATGAAACGAATGAAACGAATGAAACGAATGAAACGAATGAAACGAATGAAACGAATGAAACGAATGAAACGAATGAAACGAATGAAACGAATGAAACGAATGAAACGAATGAAACGAATGAAACGAATGAAACGAATGAAACGAATGAAACGAATGAAACGAATGAAACGAATGAAACGAATGAAACGAATGAAACGAATGAAGCGAATGAAACGAATGAAACGAATGGAACCAATGAAACCAATGAAACCAATGAAACGAATGAAACGAATGAAATGAATGAAATGAATGAAACGAATGAAACGAATGAAAGGAATGAAACGAATGAAACGAATGAAACGAATGAAACGAATGAAACGAATGAAACGAATGAAACGAATGAAACGAATGAAACGAATGAAACGAATGAAACGAATGAAACGAATGAAACGAATGAAACGAATGAAACGAATGAAACGAATGAAACGAATGAAACGAATGAAGCGAATGAAACGAATGGAACCAATGAAACCAATGAAACCAATGAAACGAATGAAACGAATGAAACGAATGAAACGAATGAAACGAATGAAACGAATGAAACGAATGAAACGAATGAAACGAATGAAACGAATGAAACGAATGAAACGAATGAAACGAATGAAACGAATGAAACGAAAAAGCGATCTTTTTCGCTAGAATTATCTATGAATGTATCGCTTAATGTAAATATAAATGATGACCAACTAAATATCGCATACCTCTACCACCAAGAGCGAGGAATAAAATCAATTATCTTTCACCGCAGCAGTAGCCAGCAACAAACAATCAATCATCCTCAACCGTCACACCGTCAAGTGCCAGCTCACGATACGTCCATCTGCGGTGTCGCCAGTTCAAATGGTAAAAGGGAATCATCTCGCGCCCCGAAATTAGCATATATTCAATTCGCCCGAACAGATCACCTACACCCAACCACTTAGCATGGCCGGCCCCAACGACAACGACGACGACGACGACCAGCAGGGGCGTATCAATTTACAATTAGATAAGCTCATACACTGATTCATCATCGCCGCCACCGATGACCAACCCGCCACCAGGCCTCGCCCGTTTCCTCAGCGCAGAGGCATCAAAGGCCAATTGAACCACAAGCGGATAAAACTTGTAAAACAATGCCATTAGTGGGGGAATCTTCTTTGAAGGGGCTCCTCCTCCCGCATTGCATTGCATTGGCCTTTGCCAGGAGGAGTTACATCAGGTGGGTTGGCAATTTCAAACGGCGCGGTGTAATGCATTTCACTACGAGAGGCTCGGTGTGCAACATACCAACCAGCTGAAAACAGATAACGGGCTTGCACAAAAGCAGGTGTGGGGAAAACGAGGTGAAAGGTGATATCTCTGAAGGAAAATTGTCTCAAAGGAGCTTGGAAGACCTTTTCCAAGGGAGCTGGGATGACCATTTTCAAAGGAGCTTTGAATACCTCTTCCAAGGGAGCTTCGAAGACCTATTCCAAGGAAGCTTGGACGACCTCTTCCAAAGAATCTTGGAAGACCTCTTCCAAAAAAGCTTGGAAGACCTCTCCCAAAAAAGCTTGCAAGACTTCTTCCAATGGAGCTTAGATGGCCATTTCCAAGGGAGTTTGGAAGACCTCTTCCAAGGAAGCTTGGACGACCTCTTCCAAGGAAGTTTTGGAAGGCTTGGAAGACCTCTTCCAAGGGAGCTTGGATGACCATTTCCAAGCGAGCTTGGAAGACCTCTTCCAAGGAAGCTTGGACGAAATCTTCCAAGGGATCTTGGAAGACATCTTCCAGGGGACAGCTTGGAAAAACTCTTCCAAGTTTGCTTGGCAGACCTCCTCTAAGAGAGTTTTGAAGACCATTTTCAGGGGAGCTTGGAAGACCCCTTCAAAGAGAGCTTGGAAGACCTCTTTCAAGGGAGCTTGGAAAAACACTTCCAAGGGAGCTTGGAAGATCTCCTCCTATGAAGCTTGGAAGACCCCTTTCTAGGAAGCTTGGAAGACCCCTTTCAAGGAAGCTAGGAAGACCACTTCCAAGGGCGTTTGGAAGATCTCTTCCAAGGAAGCTTGGAAGACCCATTCCTAGGAAGCTTGGAAGACCCCTTTCAAGGAGGTTTGGAAGACCCCTTCCAAGGAAGCTTGGAAGATCACTTCCAAGGAAGCTTGGACGAAATCTTCGAAGGGATATTGGAAGACATCTGCCAGGGGATCTTGGAAGACATTTTCTAAGACAGCTTGGAAAAAACCCTTCCAAGTTTGCTTGGCAGACCTCCTCCAAGACAGCTTTGAAGATTATGTTCAGGGGCGCTTAGAAGACCACTTCAAAGAGAGCTTGGAAGACCTCTTCCAAGGGAGCTTGGAAAAACACTTCTAAAAGAGCTTGGGAGATCTCTTCCTATGAAGCTTGGAAGACCCCTTCCTAGGAAGCTTGGAAGACCCCTTTCTAGGAAGCTTGGAGGACCCCTTCCAAGGAAGCTTAGAAGACTACTTCCAAGGGAGTTTGTAAGACCTCTTCCAAGGGAGCTTGGAAAAACACTTCCAAGGGAGCTTGGAAGATCTCTTCCTATGAAGCTTGAAAGACCTCTTCCAAGGATGCTTGGAAAACCTCTTCTAAGGGTGCTTGGAAGACCTCTTCCAAGGGAGCTTGGAAAACCTCTTGCAAGGAAGCTTGGAAGACGTCTTCCAAGGAAGCTTCGGAGACCTTTTCCAAGGAAGCTTGGGAGACCTCAGACCTTTTCCAAGGGAGCTTGGAAAACCACTTCCAAGGGAGCTTGGAAGACCACTTCCAAGGAACCTTGGAAGAACTCTTCTAAGGAAGCTTGGAAGATCTCTTCCAAGGAAGCTTGGAAGACCCCTTCCAAGGAAGCTGGAAAGACTTTTTCCAAGGGAGCTTGGAAGACCACTTCCAAGGTAGCTTGGAAGACCACTTCCAAGGTAGCTTGGAAGATCCTTTCCAAGGGATTTTGGAAGAACTCTTCTAAGGAAGCTCGGAAGATCTCTTTTAAGGAAGCTTGGAAGACTTTTTCCAAGGAAGCTGGTAAGTCTTTTTCCAAGTAAGCTTGGAAGATCTCTTCTAAGGAATCTTGGAAGACCCCTTCCAAGGAAGCTGGAAAGACTTTTTCCAAGTGTGCTTGGAAGACATCTTCCAAGGGAGCTTGAAAGACCATTTCCAAGGGAGCTTGAAATACCACTTCCAAGGGAGCTTGGAAGACCACTCCCAAGGGAACTTGTTTGACCATTTTTAAAGGAGCTTCAAAGACCTCTTCCATGAAAGCTTGGAAGACCTCTTTCAAAGAAGTTTGGAAACCTTATTCTAAGGAAGCTTGGAAGACCTTTTCCATGGAAGCTTGGAAGACCTCTTCTAAGGGAGCTTGGAAGATCCCTTCCAAAGAAGCTTGGAAGACCTCTTCCAAAGAAGCTTGGAAGACCTCTTGCAAGGGAGCTGTTTTGATCATTTTTTAATGAGCTTGGAAGACCTCGTCCAAGGGAGTTTTGAATATCTCTTCCAAGAGAGCTTGAAAGACTATTTCCAAGAGAGTTTTGTAGACTTCTTCCAAGGGAACTTGAATGACCCTTTCCAATGGAGCTTGGAAAATCGTTTGCAAGGAAGCTTGGAAGACCTCTTTCATAGAAGTTTGGAAAACCTATTCTAAGGAAGCTTGGAAGACATCTTCCATGGAAGCTTGGAAGACCTCTTCTGAGGGAGCATGGAAGATCTCTTCCAAAGAAGCTTGGAAGACCTCTTCCAAATAAGCTTGGAAGACCTCTTCCAAAGAAGCTTGGAAGACCTCTTGCAAGGGAGCTTTTTTGATCATTTTTAAATGAGCTTGGAAGGCCTCTTCCAAGGGAGCTTTAAAGACCTCTTCCAAGAGAGCTTGGAAGACCATTTCCAAGAGAGTTTTGTAGGCTTCTTCCAAGGGAGCTTGGATGACCCTTTCCAATAGAGCTTGGAAAACCGTTTGCAAGGAAGCTTGGAAGACCTCTTCTAAGGCAGCTTGGAAGACTGTTTCCAAGGGAGATTGAAATACCTATTCCAAGCAAATTTGTACGACCTCTTCCAAGGAAGCTTTGAAGACCTTTTCCAAGGAAGCTTGGAAGACTTCTTCCATGGGAGCTTTTTAGGCCATTTTTAAAGGAGCTTGGAAGACCTCGTCCAAGGGATGACCCTCTCCAATGGGAGCATGGAAGTCCTCTTCGAAGAGCGCAAGCTCAAGGGAGCTTGGAAGACCTTTGGCAAAGGAGTTTGGGAAACATTTTCCAAAGAAGCTCACGAGAACTTTTTATTTAAAAACTAAATTAAGCTCTTGAGAGCATTTCTCACTTATCTCCCTATCTCTCTGGTTCCCGGCGTAATCTAATTACCGAAGGAAAGATCCCTTCGGTTGAATGCTAAGTTCGAATCAATGGGTGCGTGTGGGTATGCGTAACTGATAGCCGATACTCGATACCTGCACGGAGGAACGGTGGAAGATTGCTAATTTAATTAAAAATTGCTTCTTCTCAGGGCAAGCCCGGCACGGGCTAGCAGCAGAAGCAGCAGCATTCGCACTATCGGGTTGCGTTAATTGCGAATTGCGCCTACTGGAAGTCCGCCGCTGATAGCAATTTCCTGCGTAATGGGCGGGTATGCGTTGTTACATGGCGGTATGAGAAATGACTTAATGAGATTAGAATGCACTGGGAGTGCGATTGAAACAGGTAGGATGCTTTATGATTATTAATTACGACGTTCCTTTGAACTTATTGATCATGATCGGGGAAACTAAGTGCCATTCATGTTCGCCGATGATGTGATGAAAGCTTGGGGGTTAATTTTAATGGGTCATTTATAAAACCTGTAAAACTAATGACTATATGAGTGAAACATATGTTTCCTTTCTGTGGCTATTACCAATATGTTCAACGATCACCTCATCGAAACCAATCACATTACAACCATTCAATGCAATTTTAAACAAAAATCGTAAAAAATGTCGATCATTCCAAATCATGCAGCTTCAACCATTCTGAACTTCATTCCTTTTTAATTAGATCTGACCATGATTCATGGTCCATGTATGAGAAGATACTTTCTCTTCCTTCTCTGAAAGTTGAAGCTGTTTTTACTTTCAAAATTTCCAGTTCAATTGCTGCACGACAAAATACAAAAAAAAAAGAAAATGCATCCAATGGAATCAGGTGTCGATGAACGGCCAAAAAATGTAGCGACCACCTTACCACATACTGCGTAAGATACTCCACCAAATCAGTCGCAACTCTTCAGCGATGTTTCAGTGCAAAGTCCCCGACAGATTGGTCAATCTTGTTTTCATCGTTTTGATACTGCACACGGTTGTTGACCACTGCACCGCATGGCCCGTCCTCAGTGGATCACCAGAGCTGAGTCACTTCAATGGAGCCATAGCGCGAACCGACATAACCTGTGCCCGGCGAGTGATTGGGAAAGGAACCGCTCTTCCCGTGAACGTGTATTTTGCGACGCCGGTAGGTATTCATTGGAGCCAATGCAGAATCATTTTAGAATAACATCTCAACTGTCCACTTCCAGCTAACAATCACGGCCTATTCAGCGGAAGCGACCGAATACAGTAAGCAAGGATTTACGCTAGGCATCGGGAACGGAGGTCTCAATAAGAATTCGATCAGTTTGAACGTTGGTGGACCGATTAGTGTGCTGCCGTACGCAGTGGAGGTTTCTTTCTACTGTGCTGCTCCTCCTCCTGCAGGATGAGACATTTGTTGGAAATAAGTATAGTGCTGAAGAGAATATTGTCAATGTTTAATATCGGATAAAATCATATAATTTGTATGAATAATTTGTATGAATAAATCTATGCAAATCCGCTTGTTTCTTTTTGTTTCTTTGCCGTCAAGCATACCAACGAAAGAAATACCTAGAAACTGTTTCGTTCAACTACACCTCTATATTGAAATAACAAGAGCCATACGGTGCTCAAATTCTAATTATTATCGAACATGCATCTACCTTGAAATTCTATTCACAGAATGTCAGAATTTTAGCCAAAATGGAGTGTTTGAAAATATTCCATCATGGTAATTATGATTTGGTAATTTTTCGTACTAAAATTCAATAAATAGGATAAGTGTATCCAACGATGTGGTAATAGTGTAAATAAATTGAAATAAAAATATCGTACCACCTACCGAAGGGTTTCAAAACGTTGATCGATAGATTTCTATCAAAATTTGCTTGGAAAAATATCGTTTCTCTCTGTTTTCGATTGCACTAACATTGGGCACACTGTTCCTATTATGGAGGTAAAAGGTAACTTTGGTTCCTAATGTTGCGGTATCCCATTAAAATCATATGGGATTTTGGAGGATAGAAACACTACCGCAACAATAGGAACATACATAGCAGTGAAAATATTAAGGAAAAGAGCGACCCCCAATCACCATGTCATTGTTGCCACAAAACTCTGCAAACAGCTCTCCGTTTTCGCTCATTTCTCCGTGACCATGGCGTCCCATGACGTGCTCATAGTCCGAGTTGTCGGAACTAACCTTCGCGTTGAAGTCGCCCATAAGGATCTTGACATCACCTTCCGGAATCTTTATCTTTTATCTTGAAATTTGGCAGCATCGGTTGGCGCGTAACATTGGATTATGGTAAGGTTTCGAACCCATGTTCTGAATCTGACTACAATTATCCTCTTATTAATAGGTTCCCACTTCATGAGCGCAGCGTGGGCGTGGGCGCTGAGCAGGAAACCAACTCCACGGTGGCGAGGAGCGTGTTCACCTCGTAGGCCAGAGTATAGGAGAATTTGACCCAACATCAATCTGTGTTTTCTAAAGTTCGGCCAACGGACTTCGCTCAATCCTAGGATCTCAAGCTTCATACGGCATGCCTCATTGGCTAGTTGTGCCAGTTTACCCTGCTGGGCTCAGTTTACCCTGCTGGGCTAGGGTTAATACATTCCAAGTTTCAATTCTTGTCCGTTGTTTTCGCACTCAAAGTCGTTGCCGTTGAATCAGTTCGTAATCTTCCATTTTCGGTTTCAGTAACGGTTTTTTGATATCGGAAATAGCCCCAAGTAACACAGAAAACATCTTTGAGAATAAACTTTAAAAAAAGACGTTGTAGAATAGTACTATAATCGTATTTGTACACATATTATGTTGATTTAATCATGTTTTAACTGTGTTTGGCAATAAAAAGTTTTTTCAGACTCTAGTTTAATTTAAAAACATTTCACTAATACTTCACTTTTGCAAAAGAAAATAAAAAATGAATAACTCTTTTAAAGAAAAACTAGAAAGGACGAGCAAATTCCTTTTAATTCTACTATTGTGCTTATCTTCGGACAGATAGGCCTATTTCGTCTGTGACTTACAGACTTCTTCAGTGTCAAGTGCTCGACTTGACACTTGACACTGAAGAAGTCTGTAAGTCACAGACGAAATAGGCCTATCTGTCCGAAGATAAGCACAGTAGTAGAATTAAAAGGAATTTGCTCGTCCTTTCTAGTTTTTCTTTAAAAGAGTTATTCATTTTTTATTTTCTTTTGCAAAAGTGAAGTATTAGTGAAATGTTTTTAAATTAAACTAGAGTCTGAAGTAACAAGTTCTACTAAAAGCTCTAAAGTAAATAGTAAAGGGAATAAAAAGTTACTGAAAAATGTTATCATCCTCACCGTGGGCTTCGTGGCCGTGCGGTTAGCGGCGTCAGTCGTTTAGGCGTATTGTGAGTGCCACGGAGCGAGGGTTCGATTCCCGCTCCAGCCGAAGTAAACTTTTCGTCAAACGAAAAATCCTCCACTGGTCCACTGGGTGTTTCGTGTTGTCCGTTGCCTAATGTTAGTGAATGTTCAGTCTGTGCAACCTCTGGTCGAAGACGGCGTAGTGTCTTTTTTTACAAGTTAAAATAACGTAAATTTAGCGTTGGTTACACAAGATATTTGTGTCATCGTTTTCCTTCAATTGAAGATGATATGTATAACATCAGTAGCACATATATATATTATAACCTTTGAGCTCAAACATGTTATTAAAACGTTATTTTGACGTACTAAATACGTTAATGTACAACATTATCAGTTTGATATCTCTTCTCACTGACTTGATCATTATTTAAGATACATCTCTTTCACTTAAAATTTCAAGGCAATCCATAGACGATAGCAACTTTAATTTTATGCTTTGCGGTTTGATCCCGCTACAAGTATGCTAAACGGGGTTACAAATGGGTATGTTAATAGCCTCTAGAAAACTTGGCGCATACCACCAAGCAGACCACAGTCACCACGGCTCGAAAGATGGGCGCCACCATTCAAATTTATTTGCATGGCAGGCCTCCCGTCACCTTAAAATCACTGGCAGGGGTACTTACGTGGCGGCTAATCTCACTTACCAGCACAGTTTTTACACTATTTTTGATCCCGCGAAACATACTAAAACAATTAATTGGTATTCGTTCTAAGAAACGCACTCAAACTTTGTTATCGTTATACCTATGTTCAAAACAGGTCATCCAAAACCAAAAATTTATTCGACACACATGTTATTGAGATGTATAATAGTCGTAATTTGAACGTATTTCTAGAACTTTGAGTTTTTCCGTATATCAGGCCAGACCAATTACAATGCCTGCTAAAAAGTTTCACACTACCATTTTTATATATAGCCGTTTGTTCATCTACTGATGTTTCTGCCAAAAATTATCCATTTCGAACATTCTAAATATGTAATGAAAAAATATAATTTCATTATTAGTAATGAAGACAAATTGTTAAAAGAACATCATTATTACATCTTAATTGAAAATAACATCCCAAAACATTCTGACGGTACTTTGTCAAGAAGCCACCATGTTGCATGTCTGAAAATTTGTTTGAAAATTTCTTACAAACCACAGAGATGTCAAAAAACATCTTTCTTATTTCAAATCCGATGGAAAGCGAATGAATTTATGACGAGGAAAAGTGCTTATTTCACCATACATTTTGAACGGCACATGAAATTGAGTCATAATGCCCAAACATCGAGATGGTAAATTACAAAAGAATTGTAAGGCCCAAAAATTATTTCTAGCCATCACTAAATACTGCTTTTATAATAGATGCCATATTTATTTGCTGTGCGTGGCTAATAAATAATAATTTCGTGCCAGCTATAAGTAAGATGTTATGATGTTGCTGAGAACATATTCGATGCATAATTTTATGTTATAAGAATGTATCGAAAAACATCTTCAGTAACATCAAAGATGTTTTATAAGCCGCCATTTTTTGCGCTTTTTCGGTTATATAAGTGTATGAAAATACGTTTCCCATATTTGAAACAAAACATGGACGTTTGTATTAAACATGTATTATATACAGTTTTATAACAAATTGTGTTACTTGGGAGGTTGTTGGCCTAAGGTCCCCTATCCACCGTGATGGGGCTGCCACCTTAGGTCTAGCTTCCGGTGGAGGAGCATTTCATACTCAGCCGCTGGATGCCAGAACAGACGTTGTTTGAGCCGCACCTCCTTGGCAAACAGACGCTCGAGACGTTTCTCCTCAATCTAACTGAAGTCAGAAGGACAACAGTGCCCAAGCTGCACTACCAGCTAAGCACACAACTCTTAGCCCAGTACAAAATCCGACTAGGGGTGATTCGACGAATCGCTCCCATACAAACTTCAAATTGATTTTTAAATAGGTTCCCGGGCTCCAAAATTAATGAAAATTTGGATTTCGGCTCAGTTTGGCGTACAGATTGAAATTATCTCAACATCGCCTAAAAAGCCAATTAAAGGCGAACAAGAAAAACTATTATTTTATACTCCCATTATCTTGATTTGCGTTACAATCATAGCGCCATAGCGCCATATTCTGTATTCGAGGCAAACAACATTTATGTATCGAACGTAACATTTCCCTTTCGTGACGAACCAGCACAATTGTGCTGTTGAGCGGTAATAGTTTTGCATATTTTTTCATCTTTTTAGACTTTGTGTTATGTGATGTAAACTGTTTCAATAATTCAGCCATAACTTATACTTATTTGTGTGTAAACAAACTTTTGTTTGCATTTCCTGTGAAATTTACCACAACAAGGTAAACAAAAAGTAGGCAAAAACCGCGAAATATGGAAAAGTTTTATCTGTCGCATATTTTTTTATTTCCGATTTATCTAGGTAGTCAAAGCTATAAATCGAAAGATAAAAAGTAGTTCTCCCAAATAAGGAAAAATAATTGTTGTTTTTTTGGAAAATCTAAGAGATCTGGGGAGTCAGAGTTGAGCAATTTGAATGGAAATTTCACTTTTTGCGTTCCGCCACGAAAGAGATATAGCAATAGTATGTGACGGTAGTATGCAACATTGGGTGTGACGGTAAAAGCATTACGGCGACAACGATAAAAAGTACGGCTCACTGCATGACACCCCCTGGGAGCCCCTGAAACTCCTTTGAATCCCTTAAAAGGGTTCCAATACGTCTCTGAGTCTCCCTGGAATGCCCCTGAGACCCCGTGAAGTATCTCAGAGACTCGCTGAGACGCCATTAACGCCTATCAAACGCCACTGCAGCCTCTTGGTACCCCCTGAAATGTCCTTACCCCTTCAGGACGCGCACCATTCAAAAAAGTACAACACTACCAAAAAACCTCGCTCGTCGTATACAGTGCGTGAGCGGTTCAGTTTTAGCTACTTAATTGCGCGCGTCCTGAAAGGTTAAAACAACCTAATTCATTCATTTATTTAGAATTACATCAAATTCAAGATAAAACTGAATCAACAATATTTCTCCATAATACACGGTTCATGGCTGCCGCTCTCCATCCTCGGTCGCGCCCGATGCTCGCCAAGTCACGCTCCACCTGGTCCGCCCATCGTGCTCTCTGCGCTCCACGCCTTCTTGTGCCAACCGGATCAGTTGCAAACACCAGCTTAGCAGGGTTGTTGTCCGGCATTCTTGCAACATGCCCTGCCCACCGTATCCTTCCGGCTTTGGCCACCTTCTGGTTGCTGGGTTCGCCGTAAAGTGCAGCGAGCTCGTGGTTCATTCTTCTCCGCCACACACCGTTCTCCTGCACACCGCCGAAGATCGTCCTTAGCACGCGTCGCTCGAAAACTCCGAGTGCTTGCAGGTCCTCCTCGAGCATGGTCCATGTCTCGTGTCCGTAGAGGATCACCGGTTTTATTAGCGTTTTGTACATGGTGCATTTGGTGCGTGGGTGAATCTTTTTCGACCGCAGTTTCTTCTGGAGCCCGTAGTAGGCCCGACTTCCGCTGCTGATGCGCCTCCGAATTTCACGGCTCACGTTGTTGTCAGCCGTCAGTAAGGATCCGAGGTAGACGAATTCCTCCACCACCTCAAAAGTATCCCCGTCTATCGTAACATTACTACCCAGACGGATCCGGTCGTTTTCGGTTCCGCCTACAAGCATGTACTTTGTTTTTGAGGCATTCACCACCAGTCCGACCTTTGCTACTTCGCGTTTCAGGCGGGTGTACAGCTCTGCCACCGTTCCAAATATTCTGGCAATAATGTCCATGTCGTCCGCAAAGCACACAAATTGACCGGATTTTGTGAAAATCGTTCCCCGGCTGTTGAGCCCGGCTCGTCACATCACACCTTCCAGAGCGATGTTGAAGATTAGGCATGAGAGTCGATCCCCTTGTCGCAGTCCCCGGCGAGATTCGAATGAACTAGATAGTTCACCCGAAACCCTTACGCAGTTTTGCACACCGTCCATCGTTGCTTTAATCAGTCTAATCAGCTTCCCAGGAAAGCCGTTTTCGTCCATGATTCTCCATAGCTCTGCGCGGTCGATACTGTCGTATGCCGCTTTGAAGTCGATGAACAGGTGATGCGTTGGGACCTGGTATTCACGGCATTTCTGGAGGATTTGCCGTACGGTAAAGATCTGGTCCGTTGTCGACCGGCCGTCGATGAAGCCGGCTTGATAACTTCCCACGAACTCATTTGTTTTAGGTGACAGACGACGGAAGATGATCTGGGATAGCACTTTGTAGGCAGCATTCAAAAAAACAACCTAATACGCGCGCTTAAACTTCCCTTGAAACACCCCTGAGGCCTCCTAGAATCCTTTTTAGACTTCCTGAAACGCCCCTGAGACCTCCGTGTACCCCACTGAAACCCCTTTTTTTTTTTTTTTTTTTTTTTTTTCCTTCTAAACCATAGGGGGATAAATCTGCTCATCAGACACCCTAACAGGGAGGTTAGGGTAGTGTGGGGATGAGGCCGTCTTCTACAATGCCGGTAGAAGCCAGGACTACTCTCTCCTCGACCCACTAAAACACATTCCTATGGTCGCCAAACCCTACGTCTCTCCGGAACCACCAAGAAGGTATTGCTTCAGAGACTCTGAAGCACTGAAACCCCTTGGAACCCCCTGAAATGCCCATGTAACCTCCTTTTAATCTCTCCTTTAAACGACACAGGCCACCGAAAATGCCACGTGATTTATGAACGCTCTCTGAGCAGTTCTCGCTCTTTTTATGCAGGTCATAAACAGGTGCATAAATTATCCTGCATAAAAAGGAAGCTTTGCCGGGGCCCATGGAGTATTATTCAAACGTTAGCTACATAAGCCGATGGCCATGGGCTCAATCACAGACCCGGCATTTGCATTTTTTATCAGGGCCTGTCCATAAACTACGTAGACTCGAAGGGGGGCGGGGAGAGCCTGGCCAAAGTCTACGGTCCATACAAATTTCGAAACCAGGATTCGTGCAGGTCTGTGAATGTCTATATTGGTTCGCGAAAGAATGTAGAGTAAATGATCTACAATGATCATTTAAGTCTATCCACGGTCTTACTACGGGTTGCAAATGTATGCGAGGTCAGTTCAGGTCTGTGCACATCTACGAAGGATCGCACAATTTCTAGTATATCTGGGAAGGTCTGGCAATAATTTTAAAACAAAATTCACATTCTGTGAAGTCTTGAAAGACCCGGAAAGCAAATATTGTTATTAATGCAGCAGAATTTCTTAATCAAACTCAATAGAATCGGTGAAGATGTGCATTAACTGAAAAATCTTTGCAAATATTTACGGAAGTCGGGAATAATACGGTTAAACTGATGTGACAGCTGTTTGATCATTTAGTGTTCAACTTCATTGGGTTTGCATGCCCAGATCAGTGTTAGGAAACAATTTTCATGTCTACAAAAACAAAGCAAATCAAGATTAGAGGCCGTTTATCAACTATGTGGATCCAATTTTAGTATTCTGTGAGCCTGTTTTCCAAGCAAAACTTTCAAGCGTGTATAGAGCGTAGACACATAAAACACATGTTTATCCTAGAACAGTGTGTATATTCTGTAAAAACGAAACATGTTGCTCGCAGCTTCCATTCATGCAACGAATTGCTGCAGTAATTGCTACCTAACAGGGACCGCTTGCGTTTGTCATTTCAGGCCAAACATTTCTATAGGTCCTACAGGGGACAGACAAAATGATCGGTACAGACAAAATTTTCACTTTTCAAAAAATTATCAACTAGCTGTAACCTTTCGAAAAGTGCATCAAATATTCTCAAATTTTTATAAGTAAGTTCATCAACTAGTTGTGTATCAGTGTTCTAAATTTGAGAAAGATCAGGCCATGTTCCACGAAGGTATAAAGATTCTTGAAAAAGATAAAATTATCCGATAGTCAACTTTGAGCTGTTATATCTCCGAATTCAATAAACCGAATGCAATGAAACTTTGACCATTTATGACTTATACAATGAGTACATCCCGCGAAGGTAAGGAAGAGAGAGAATGAGTTTTTAGTGGGTCGATCCCCACATAACCCGAGGAACTACCTCGTGGGTATCTGCTGTAGATTTTCTCAATCCGAATGACGAATGACATTTCAAGAGAACCCTCGGTGCCTAGAAAAATCTGACAGTCGAACATTCCCAGCGCTATTCCCCGTTCAATACTCTAGAGAGCGTGATGCCGATAATGAAACTGCATGACAAAATTATTTGTCCGGAGGAAATAGAGAAATAGTCATTTTTGAAAATTTTAGGAATTCTAACTACGGGATTTCTTAGCTGGTTAGAAACGTACTTTCAAAATCCGAGGACCAAATGGCAGAGCATTTGGTGTAAAAGTTTACCAACAGAAAAGTTGAGTCTTCCAACCGTTAAATATGGTGATTCTAGAGGAAGTAGAAATTGTAAAACGTGCATTACGAAAATGGTTATTTACGCTATTTCATCAATCATTCTTTTCATAAGCATGAGATGTTTCTTCCACCAAATAAAGCAGAAATAAAACGAACGAAGTATCGATTTATGTGTTCATGGAACAAGCTTGGCTTTTTCTTAATATCTTCTACTTCGCGTGTACTACTGTTTGTCAGCTCCACACTGGTCCTGCGTACTGTACAGCGGACATCATGGCCCATATTGTGTGCAGCTTTACCTGAAACTTAGGGGAACGGTTGAGAAATATTATGGATTAAAAAAATGATATGTCTAGGTAACAACTGGACTACCAGCTTTCAATGCAAATATCGATAAGGCTTCTAGAATGCAAACTCTATAAAATCAAAGATATTGTTGGGCTCCACTAGAAGTTTTAGTCAGCAGCCACTACTGCCAAAGTGCCAAAAAAGTTAAAAACATTTAATTTTTTGAGCACAAGACTAAGTGACGTTTGTTCCACAGTAAAACTTCATTGCAGCAACCTGCTTACTTCGATGCTAATTTTTGGGTAGTATTTTCTAGTATTTCCTAGTATTTAACGATATTTACCAGAAGAAGTTAAGAGTTGCATGCCCCTTGGAAAGTAACAACATAGCCGCCAACAAATTGAAAAAGTACTGGAATACATATTAAAAATAGATTAATTTACTAAAAAATCGTGGAAAAAATTAAATCGCTACTACTTCTTCTCTTGTTAAAAATTTTAAGTTAAGTCAAATGTTTTCCAGAGTTCATCATATAAGTAACGAATGGTCAAAATTTCATTGCAATCGGTTCATTAAATCCGGAGAGATAATAGCTCAAAGTTGGCTATCGGATAATTTTACCTTTTTCTAGAATCTTTATAACTTTGTGGAAAATGGCCCGATCTTTCCCAAATTTGGACCACTGATACACAACTAGTTGATGAACCTACAGTAAAAATTGAGAATATTTGATGCCGTTTTCGAAATGTTACAGCTAGTTGAACATTTTTTGGAAGTGAAAATTTCGCCTGTCCCGATCATTTTGATCCCCTATACGCTCACTCATCTGCCTCGCTGCGGAGACTGCTCTCTCTCGTTCTCTGTGGCTGAAGCGGTATAACAGTTTGTTCCTTTATAGTGGAACATGTTTGTCTTTGATTGCCTTCTCTTCAGCTTGGTGAGACAGCCTAAAGGGGTTTGGCGTGAACTCTCACTCGGAAGATCTGAGTTCAATTCTCGTACAAAGATTTTCTTAAGTTTCTCTGAAAAGTCAGTGCTATAATTAACACTTTTCACACAGCAATCAGCAGTGTAATTTTTAGATCACACATAAATTTCTATCGAACACTATGGAGGTCAATTTGTTACATTCAGTTTGTCATAAATTTACAGATTTTGTTCGTACTGTGCATATACGCTTGACGTAGAAGTAAAAGTTACTTTGTAGTCAATAAGCTATTAATGTAGGTATTTGGACAAAACAAAAAATCTAATTATTTTCAGATTTTATAAATTCGTATCGTGTTTTTTTTTTACTTTTGAAAAAAATAATTGAAATTAAACATTCAAATAGGTATAATCAGTAGATTGTTTTTATTTCTTGAATTTATACCGACTGTAAAAATAAAAACTATTCCCATGGATGAAAGACCTCCGTCCATATCATACTGTTATCCGACATAGTCTCACGTGCACGTATCTCCCAAGCCGTGTGCAGGAAGAAAGTCCTTTACCTACATCAATCCACATTTCGCTCGGTAAAGGGTGAATCTTTTCTTTCTTCCAAGTGGCAACCGCTTGTTCGAAACCCCTCATTTGCATGCGGATTCCTTGTTCTCGGGTGATGTGCGTTGTGTTTGTTTCCATATTTCGAAAGGTGACGCATTTTTTGGGTGACCTTTCCTTGGGATAAAAAACCTGTTTCAGGTTTTTTTTCCTTGCAAGGCTCCTACTTGCGTGAGGAAAAAAACTATTCCGGCGCTCGGCTTGACTGACGATTCTCACGCGAGATGGACCGTTATTAATCGGAAAACACTGTGCGGCCCTAGGGGAAACTAGGGGATATGCAGCATGTAATTGAAATAATGGAACACCGGAGAGCCGCGAACAACCAGCAGCGACTTCCGCGTTTTTGTCAAAATTTGGTATGCTGCGGAAAACCGGTTTCTCGATTTGTAACAGTTATGTTTTCTTGAATGTTAATTTGTCGGTTGTGGGAACAGCGCGCGTGAGACTCTGGAACATTACTTTCCACAGATTACAATTCCGACCCGAGATTTTCTCAGGATATGTTTGAATTCATTATTAAGCGTAGATCATTGCTGTTAGAGGTCTTGTACTTCTACAACTCTAAACATTTTTGTTTGAAATTCAAAAAGCTTAATAATGTGTTTATACAGTTCACACCATATCCAAAACTAAAATTGACTGGTTCTTCATCGGATAGCCCTTAATATCCAGACTCACTTTGCAAAAGATTTTACACTTAGACCAAGGAAGGTTCAAAATTGACCATGGCCGTTATGGCAATGCCTTGTTTGCGGGAATATTTTTCAGTGAATGTGAATCTATTTTTTTTTATAAATTTATTATTAAACCTCATAATAAACTATCACCTATCTCGATCAGCATTCAATGGCCGAAACGACAAGCATTAAACCAGCTCAAAATTTCATTTCACAAGATTTCCATCAAACTTCCTCATTTCGAGCAGCGAATATTTTCATCTTTCCCTAATACTGTGCAAACCAGTAAAAAAAAGAAGCCTTCGAAACGAGGGTGGAAATTCGTGCAACTTCTCCCAACCATCGTCGTCATCATTTTCCATCATCATCACACCATCTCCATTTGTTTGTGTGCCCTTCTGCTGCTGCTGGCCAAACGATGATGTCGAGCCTAGAGACGATCCCCGGCCGGCAGACATGGCTGCAGCAACTCAAGTGCCGTTTCGGGACGGCACAAAATTAACAAGGAAGAAAATTTATGCACCGAACTTGAGTTCCCTCCGGTTTTATTTTTTTTTTTTACTTTGCGACGACAGGTTGTCTTCCATCTTGACGACGAGAACGAAGGGCCCACTACTGGAAAAGTAACGATGGTACGATGCGCCGTTCTGTCAGGGTTTTCAAGAACCGAGGGAGTATCCATGGTGCTGCCGGTGTGGGTCAAGGAAATGGATTTTTAGCTAATTGGAAAATGATGAGAAGTCATTTTGTCCAAATATTGTCTCCCATTAATAATGTTTCAATTTGGTATGCTCATTAGAGCCGACATTCAAGGTGGATTACCTTTCGATTGGTTCTGATGTTTTCACATTTATCACTTGTAGATACTGTCTTACGCTTAAATAAAGCGCTAGCATTGTAGTACTATTAATATGTGCTGAGTTTAATTTCAAACAATGTCTTAGTTTAATATAGCTGTCATAAGAATAATTTCTGATTTACAGCTAATACTTCTCCACAATTATGCTGCTATTTTCTCTAAAATACGTTTGGTCGACGGGTATTAGACTTTTTTGACAAATACTACCAGTAAGTTGTGAATATTTGTACTCTTTGGAGTCTAAGCAATATAACCCGAATAAAATATTTACTACAATGGAACAATTTTCCACAAAACAGCATGAATGGTCATTGTCACGAACGTTCCTCGTTTTTTTAGCACACCTTCCACTCACCGTTGTTGTATAGATTGACGTTTTAGTGATTTGAAACAACGTCATTTGGCATAATGCTATTTGGCATAAAGGCCATTTGGCATAATGCCGTTTGGCATAATATGAAGAACAGCCTTCTTGGTTAGAATGTTCATAATCCTTGTTATGCCAAATGGGCATTATGCCAAAATTTAATGACCGTTATGCCAAATGGCCATTATGCCAAATGGCATTATGCCAAATGGCATTATGCCAAATGGCATTATAGCAAAGGCGGTAGAGCTATTCTTAAACACTTCCGAGTTGGAAGCTAGAGAAAATACAAAACGTTAGTTGACCTAGAGGAACTGAACTGAACTCAAAGTTGGCCTCAAATCTTTCTCAACCAAACTGAATTATGCGACCAAGTATCAGGCAGTCTAAATTGTATTATTGCTACAGGAAACTTCAATAAACCTGTTTAAAAGGTCGGAACTGCGAATTTGAGTGGACTTTGCGAAAAAGTTACTCGCCCTCTCGGCGAGACTCGAACTTACGACTCCTACTCACTTGACAGGCACGTTACCAATACACTAAGACCCGGCCACCGAAACGTAACATGGAGTAACCCGTTAGCTTACAGTTGAGGTTGAAATACGTATCTGTGGAAGGATGCAAATTTTTAGTGGAATAAAAAGGAACTGTCGATTTTTTTTGCTCAAGGTACTTTACTAACACGCTCAGGTACATTATCTCATGAAAACATGTCTAGCGACGACTCAATGTTCATGCTTTCCCATAACAATTATCGTGATGCTCTGGGAATGGACTAGTGTCCTCAATAACACATGCGATAACAGAAGAAACTCTTTAGGGATACCTTCAGGAATTCCTCCAGGGAATTCTACAGAAAACCATGCAGTAATTCTTCCAGATATTTCCCCCATGGACTGCTCCATGAATTCCTACAGGAAATCCTCCAGAGAATGTTCCATGAAAAAAAAGATCCCCCAGGAATTCTTCTATGGATTGCTGCAGGGTTTCCTCCACAAAATTATACAGGAATTCCTTCAAAAATACCTTCAGAGATAACTTCAGGGACTCATCCAGGGATTCCTACAGGCAATCCTTCACGTACCGTTATTTCGGGTGAAATTGATCAGTGGGGTGAAATTGATCGACGTGAGGGCAATTTTTATTTGTCAAAAATAAAGCTTTGAACTTAAAACAATTTGTAGAAAATGACCATCATCTGGCTCAAGGGTTATTGAATGATGAGTGTACATGTTTTACAGCTTATTAGTCACATATTTCTATATTAAATTCAATATTTTCCGAAACTGCCTAATTGGCGAATTTCAAAGACACTTTCAAACTTTTGTTACCGTAACTGTATCGCACATGGAAAAAATATTCGAATGAATGTTAATAGCTGCCAAGTGTTCGCTAAACCCGATTTCGTCATCAAAAGTTCTATGAATATTCATATTTATGCATAAAATTGTTCCTTTTTCTTAAGTAATGACTTGTTTAGTATGAAAATTGCATACTTTTAGGCGTTTTCTTTAGATTTATTAAACTAAAAATTTAAATAACTAGAAAAATACTAAATTTGTGTAAGTTTTACAAAGCTTTTCGGATTCTGGGGTGGTTAATTCAGATGGAAAATTCATTTCCTGCTCTTACAAAGACATTTCACTGACTGATCAATTTCACCCCGAAACTAAAATTTCTGATTTTTTATTTTAAATGATATTTATTGCAATAAAATGATTTGCAGTAAAATTTTCAACCTCGTTGACTGATGAAACCCCTGGAGGTACTTGTTTTAAAGCATTGAATTTGACCATATCGATAACTATTCAAAAATTAGAAGCCAAAAACTGTGAAAAGTGATCAATTTCACCCGAAATCACGGTAATCTGTTTGCGCGCGGGAAACGGATCTGGCTTCGGACACTTAGAATTCACTTCGCGACGAATCTTGGAATTAACTACGACACTTTATTCTTCGACAGAAACACTCTAGTTATCGATAAAGGACGTCTATTTCCCGGCGAGCTCGATACAAAACTAAACTTTATTAGGCTATGTACACGATCAGCTGACCATGAGAGAATTGGTCTACTCCTAGAATAATCAAATATCTCATTCTCTTATCATAATTCAGTTCAGTTGAAATGGCAATAGTGCAAGCGTGCAACAAACGAGGATCGATAGAGTTAGAAATTGTGGAACATGTTTCATCTTCTCGCATATACTCTCTCGGTTAACCCTCGCGTGACCATGCCGGCCGCCTTGAAATCTTGGAGATTTCAAAAATACTACCTGACCCTACGCTAAACTTATCTACTGCTATCTGTATTGGTTTGTTTTCGAATTCACATTGTTTCTTCATATATTGAACATTGTCGGTCGCCGGGTTGACCGCATTATATACTTCTGCTGCTGCTGCTGCTGGAGCCGGACGTATTGTTCTGCTACTGCTTCGACATCGATTAGACTGGATACGACCTTGACCCTTGTTCGTTGGTAAACATTGGACTGCTGCCGTTGATGCTGTGCGACGTGGATCTGTTGTTGCTTTCAGGAACTGGACATGATGATTGACTTCGGATGGATTTGGCTTCTTCGCATGACACTCGGATGCTGGATCATTCTCGCTGCTGTGCTTTATCTGGAATCTTCTTCGTTCCAGGGCTGTGGACTTCACGACTGCGGGCTTCGACTCGATGCGGATACGGCTACAGTTGGACTTCTGGTTGGTTTGCATACTCGGTTGCTCTCCTTGGTGATGGTCCGTCTTCGTTGATGAATAGACGAGGCCCCTGTGGCCGCCGTCGATGGTGCTATAAATCAAATGAACGGGTGCTTTTTCAAACTGAATTACTGTACAAAACAAGGACTTGCCTGGAACGGAGGCCAGTTGGCCTCCGCGGCGCCGCCAGGCGCTGATGATACCCCTACACGTCACGATGGTGATTGTCGGTACTTGCTGGCGAGTTGCTCATGTGCTGACGGAACATCAAAATGCCGAGACCGTTGTACGAGTTGGCCATACTCGTTGACGACCTCTTCGTTGGTTCCTGGAGGATGAATAGCGCTCTTCTACCTCCGCTGCGGGCTCGCGAACTCGATAATTGGAGAGACCGGATCGAATAGTGACTGATTTCCATCGTTTCTTGGACTGGAAACGAGGACGGAATGTGGCTACGAATGAAAAATGAGCCGATTAACTTTTTGAATTTCGATAAAATACTTAACTTAACTGGTCTGCGGAGGCCTTTCGACCTCCGCCGGTGGAGGAGTCCTAGTTCTCCCCTGCTGACGATTGGAAATTGTCGCTGATTGGAAGGATGCAGACCTTCGAGATTGCTCTTTTGTAGCAGCCATCCTTCGTTCGAACAGTCACTACCCGAATGTTTCCGTCTGCTCCGGTGTGTACCTCTGTTATCCGACCCAGAAGCCAACTCAACGGTGGTTGATTCTCGTCCTTCAGCACCACCATCGTTCCGACCTTCACGTTGTCTCGCTTCTTGGTCCACTTCGTGCGATTATGCAGGTTCGACAAATATTGAGTGGACCATTTCCTCCACAAAAGTTGCACAAAATGCTGCACGGTTTGCCATGCAGACAATCGGTTTTCCGGTAAGCCATCAAGGTTCGGCTCCGGAATCGCTGCCAACGGACGTTGGATGAGGAAATGACCCGGTGTTAGAGCCTCGTAGTCACTGGGGTCGTTGCTAACCGGAGTGAGCGGGCGAGAGTTTAGAACTGCCTCAATCTGCGTGAGCAGTGTCTGGAACTCGTCGTACTGCAGGGTTTTTGCCCCGATGGTTCGTTTCAACAGTGTTTTGAAGGACTTCACTGCGCTCTCCCACAATCCTCCGAAGTTTGGGGAGCGGGCGGGGATGAAACGAAACTCTATATTGTCGTTCGCTGTTTCTCTGACCACGGTGTTCTGGAACTGCTGGTCGATGAAGAGCTTCTTCAGTTCTGCCAACTCTCGATTGGCCCCGATGAAATTTCTGCCGTTGTCACACATGATGAGAGACGGTCTTCCGCGTCGTGACGTGAAACGTCTGAGGGAAGCTAGGAATGCCTGAGACGTTTGATCAGCTACCAATTCCAGGTGGGCTGCCTTCGTTACCAGGCAGACGAAAACGACGACAAAGCATTTCACGGGACGGGCAGAACGCTGAGGATATTTCATTTGGAATGGTCCACACAGATCAATGCCGACGCGTTGGAAGGGACTACAAGGTGTAACCCTCTCTGACGGAAGATCCGCCATCAGTTGCTCGTGAATCTTCGGCTTGACACGGAAGCAGCGAACACAGTCGTGGATAACCTTTCGAGCTACATTGCGAGCATTTGTCGACCAGTATTTTCCGCGAACGGACGAGACCAATAGCTGCTGTCCCGCATGGAACAAATTCTGATGGTATTCAGTCATGACAAGCGTGGTGAACGGATGACGATGATCAATGACATATGGGTGTTTCCGGCCTGCAGGAACCTTGGCGTTCCGCAACCGGCCGCCGACGCAAATAATGCCATCTACCATCTTGGGATTCAGTGAAGCGATACGGGAGGAATCTTGAACCGTTCGACCACGTGACAATTCGGCGTATTCTTGCGGAAAGGATTCTTTCTGGGCGAGGCAAACTAGCAAACGAAGCGCTGCGTCACGTTCGGCGAGCGTAAGATAACCTTGCTTGCGACGCTCCCGATTTGTAGCTCTCGCATTGAAGCAGAACCGTTGCAGGAAGGCTACCAGCGTCACAAGATCTGTTAGTGATGACCGACGACTGAAGATTTCGCTAGGCTCCGCGCTGGGCAACAGTGCAGAAACAGCTCCCTTTTCCTCCAGAATCGACGGCTGAAGTTGACTTGTGTCCGGTTCAGAATTTGGCCAGTTTGCTCGGTCTTGGAGTAGCCAGTGAGGTCCATGCCACCAGAGGGACTCGTACTGTAGCTGTGGGGGTGCCATGCCCCGAGAAATGATGTCTGCTGGGTTCTCTGTTCCGGGAACGTGATTCCAGGTCCCGGCCTTGGTGACGTGCTGGATCTCCGATACACGGTTGCTGACGAATTCTTTCCATCTGGAGGGAACTGACGCTAGCCAGTATTTCACAATTGTCGAATCTGTCCAGAAATGCGATTCCACGGTCATGTGGATGCTGTCGATAACCTTCTCGTAGAGATGTGCGAGTAACAGTGCCGAGGAAAGCTCGAGTCGTGGAGTGGAGAGTGACTTCTTCTTCTTCTTGAGATTCTCTAGAGGAGCAACTCGAGACTTCGCTGTAAGCAACCGTACGTCTACGGTACCATCATTTGTAACGGTTCGGATGTAAATGCACGCGCCGTAAGCCTTTCGTGAAGCATCACAGAACCCATGTAGTTCGACGGATTCCAGTGACTTTGTGACTCCAATCCAACGTGGAACCGTGATTCCGTCCAAGCCGATCATGTTTCTGCGGTACTCTAGCCATCTTTCCCTCAACTCTTCGCTTAATGGAGTGTCCCAGCTGCATTCACGCTCCCAGAGCTCCTGTACGAACAGTTTTGCTTGAACGATGACTGGACCGATCAATCCCAACGGATCGAACAAACGGGAGATATCCGACAAAACTGTCCGCTTGGTTACAGCATCTGACTCGTTCCACTTCGGAGTGCTGAAGCGGTAAGCATCTGTTCGTGGTTCCCATTGTAGCCCTAGCGTTTTCACAGTGGAATCACTTGAATCTAGCGTGAGAATTGTTCGATCATCGCGAAGATGCTCCGGAACGTGGCGTAATATTTCCTCGCTGTTGGAATTCCACTTCCTTA
Source organism: Aedes albopictus (assembly GCF_035046485.1). Taxonomy (NCBI): domain Eukaryota; kingdom Metazoa; phylum Arthropoda; class Insecta; order Diptera; family Culicidae; genus Aedes; species Aedes albopictus. The sequence goes on along the minus strand of NC_085137.1, from coordinate 439,955,297 downwards.
ACGTAAAACCACCAGACTGCATCAAATCCACCATTTCTTCGACAAACTGCTTTCCTTCATCTACCTCGTCGACTCCTGACAGCATGTCATCGACGTAGAAGTCTTCCTTCAGAACGGCTGCTGCCATGGGATGGGATTCCTTTTCCTCCTCTGCTAATTGCACCAGACATCTAGTAGCGAGATATGGTGCGGACGCTGTTCCATACGTCACTGTCGCCAACTCGAACGTTCGAATTTCTTGGTCGGTGTTGCCCTTCCACACGATCCTCTGCAGCTTTCGATCGGGACCAGAAACAGCTATCATGCGATACATTTTCGCCACATCCGCAACGACAGCAAAACGATGAAGACGGAATCGGAGATTTATGTTGATTAGCTCATCCTGCACTACCGGGCCGACCATCAATGCCTCGTTGAGCGATACTCCTGTTGAGGTCTTGCACGAAGCGTCAAACACCACTCGTAGTTTGGTTGTTGTGCTCTCTGGCTTCAGCACCGCATGATGAGGCATGTAGTATGCAACTCCTTCACAGTCCTCAGAAACCTCCACCATGTGACCCATATCCAGGTATTCTTGGATGAAGTCGGAGTATTGAGTTCGCAATTCCGGGTTCACAGACAAACGCCGCTCCAAGCAGTTCAGTCGTCGAATGGCAATGGATCTTGATTCGCCTAGTCTCTCGACGAGATAATCTTTCTTCGGTAGTGTAACGATGAATCGCCCAGTTTCGTCGCGCACTGTCGTCTTCGCAAAAATCTCCTCGCAAGCAGATTCTTCCACGGAATGATTGCTGACCGTACGACAGGTTTCAATCTCCCAGAATTTAGTTAGCTGGTCTTGCAACTCCGTTGTAGAACAAACGTTGACTACGGAACGTGGTTCGTTGATTGGGATATCCGGAACTCGGCCAGAAACAATCCAGCCGAAAACAGTGTTCTGCAGTGTAGGTCCATTCTCCGTCGCTTTCAGCCGTCCATCGGCCAACAAGTCCAGGTAGTACTCCGCCCCGATGATCACATCCACCGGCCCAGATTCGTAGAAGTCTGGATCCGCCATGAACGTCGACTCAGGAAGGTTCCATTCCGATGGGATGAAACTGGAGGTCGGCAGCGAAACAGTCAGCTTCGGCAAGACGAAAAACTGCATCTCTTCTTCGAACGGAGAAATCATTCGCGACCTTGGAGAAACTTCTGCGCTCACTCGCTTGGTAGACACACTCTGTGCAGACCCAATGCCTTGCACTGATAAGAATGTGGGGGAGACTCGAAACTTGAGCTTGTTCGAAAACTCCCTAGTCATGAGACAATGCTGGGAGCAAGAATCCAACAAAGCTCGAGCAAGCATAATGTTTCCAAAACGGTCTTTGACTCGTACGAGTGCCGTTGACAAAAGAATGTTGTGGGTAGGTGTTTTGGGTAGTGCAACGTAGTTGTGGCTTGTGTTGGGTTGACTTGTGCTTGGCTGTGGTCTATTGATTTGTGAGTTGGCAGTGTGTGTGGGTGCATTGTTTGACTGAGTGTGTGCTTGTTGGTTCGGATGCTGTGGGTTTGATTGTGGTTGACGTTGTTGTGGGCTGGATTCTTGATTTCTCGTCTGCGCGGGTGGAACGGAGGATCTTACCGGGGTGAAGTGCAGCATGGTGTGGTGTTTCTGCCGGCAGTGGTGACAGACACCTTTGTCGCACGTCCTTGAGAAATGACCAGGATGCAGGCAGTTCCGACACAGCTTGCTCTTCATCACCGCTTCGTTGCGCTCCGTAACCTTCATTTTCTGGAACTTGGTACAGTGAAATGGAGAATGCCAAGACTCGCCACAAAATGGACATTTGTTGGACATCTTCACCACAGCGTGGCACACAGCAATCTTCGACTGGCGTTGATCGTAACTGGTAGACTTCGACGGAGCTATTGACTGCAGGACGGAACACTGATTGCGAAGGAAAGTTACCAAATCCTGGTATTTCGGCACGTTTTTGGAATTGTGGTGCGCTTCCCATAAACGCAACGTCGCTGTATCCATCCGGGCGCAAAGCATGTAGGCGAGAATAGTACTCCACTGGGCTGTTTGCTCGCCTACCTTGTCCAACATCTGCAAGTTCTTTTCGAACTCGCTGACGAGGTGATTCAGTCCGTCGTACGACTCCTTCTTGAGTGGCTCCAGTGAAAACAGTGCATCCAAATACGCCTTAACAATCAGCTTCTTGTTTTCATAGCGTTCCTGGAGAACCTTCCACGCAACCTCATAGTTGGCAGCCGAGAGCTCGATGGTGTTGATTTCCTTCAGAGCATCTCCCGTAAGTGACGTCCTCAGGTAGGTAAATTTATCCATCGGATTCAACTGCCCGTTTTGATGGATTAGGCTGCGGAAAGTATCACGGAACATCACCCACTCTCCTAGTTTTCCACTAAACACAGGTAAGCTTATTTCCGGCAACTTCACCTTGGAATGAGTAGTGGCTTGCTCAGCAGGGGTTCCACCGCTGCGCTGGGGTGGATCCTTTGGTGGAAGCAGTTTCAACAGGGCAACTTTCAACTTGCAGTAGCGGTTTTCGAAGTTTTCGGCGGCAACAAAATTCTGTTGTTCACGGTTAGTTGCATCCTTCTCAGCAGGATCGATGTCGTCTCCATCGTCCTCTTCATCCTCCATCAGCAACTCAATCTTCTCACGTAGCACGAAAAACTCCACATACACTTCTTCTAGGCCATTAAGTCGCACTTCTACTTCACACTCGTCACGATCCTTGTCAAATGCTATCACAAACTTCTCCACGATAGCCACCTTTTGCTGAAGCAAGCGTTCACGCTTCAACAAAGTTCGCAAATCACTGGCCATCACTGCACTGGTCAAATCTAATCTAATTTAATCACGCACGGATCACCAATCACCGGTTTAATCTCACTGTGACAGATCTACTCGACGTTCCACGATCGCGAATCAAACAGACAGATTTAGGACTGTGCAACCCAATAACAGCAGCGAGGGGGAATCAACCACAGAGAACAACAGCCGACAGACCCAAGCGGAACTTCGAGACCAACAGGAAAGCGGACACAACTCATGCACCTTGCCAAAGAAAAGACTCACATGCATTTACAAATTTTATTTTCAGCCTTGTCTCGGTTGGCCACATGCAACAAGCCACCGTAAAACTACATGCAAAACACTTCCCCGTATTTGATTTGCAGCTCCGTTGATGGCGCCGACCTCCGCTGCTCCGCTGCTATTCAATCCTGCTTCGATGGCGCCCGGTCAGGGGTTCCTTTGTCGCCCTTGATGGCGCTCGAACTGCACCAGCGATGGCGATTGACCGCGTCCAAAATGGCACTTTCTTCACGGCCGGCCTTTCTTCACAGGCGGTAGGCCACTTTCTTCCTCAGGAACGCAAATTCACAAATTTTCGTGGCCTTCCGTGGCCGATACAGTTCACTACACAGTTCAATTGTTTCTCGCGACTGTTTCAGTTGCACTGTCGCGCTCCGTAGGAGTCCACCCATACACTTTCACTAAAGTTCACGGGTCCCGTGTCCGAAAACCGATCCTGGCCGTCCTCGATCCGGCTCGAAGGACCAAAATGTTTGCGCGCGGGAAACGGATCTGGCTTCGGACACTTAGAATTCACTTCGCGACGAATCTTGGAATTAACTACGACACTTTATTCTTCGACAGAAACACTCTAGTTATCGATAAAGGACGTCTATTTCCCGGCGAGCTCGATACAAAACTAAACTTTATTAGGCTATGTACACGATCAGCTGACCATGAGAGAATTGGTCTACTCCTAGAATAATCAAATATCTCATTCTCTTATCATAATTCAGTTCAGTTGAAATGGCAATAGTGCAAGCGTGCAACAAACGAGGATCGATAGAGTTAGAAATTGTGGAACATGTTTCATCTTCTCGCATATACTCTCTCGGTTAACCCTCGCGTGACCATAATCTTTTTAGGAATCTTCCTGAAATTTCTCAAAAAATTCTTCCAAGGTTTCCTTCAGGAATTTTCCTAGGAATCCCCATCCATAAATTCATCTTGGGACTCCTCCTCCAGAAATTTTTACCAGAAATCATGAATAAAATCATCCATGCACGCAAAAAAAATGTTCTGATAAACGTGAACAAACATACGCAAATATGAGAACAAGCAAATATACACCGTGAACTGAAACTAGTTCCAGTTGCCATTATGGACGTTCTAGAGACCGTGACATCCAATTCATGGTGTATATTTCTAATTTTTGTTATCGTTGCTATACATAGTTCCTGTTTGTTCCCGTTGCCGTAACTAAGAGTGCACGTAAACCGGAACGGTTTTTGCAAGGATTCCTTCACAAATTCCTGCAAAGAAGCTTTGACGGATCCCTGCAGGAATTTCTCCAAAGCTTTCTAGAGGAAATCTTGCATGGATTCCTCCAGGAATTACTGCAAATTTTTTTTCTAAAAAAAATCGGCAGAGATTCCTCTAGGAATTTTTTGGGATTCCTTCAGGGTTTCTTTCAGGGATTCCTCAAGAGATTCTTGCAGGGATTCCTTCAGAGATTCCTCTAGGGATTTCTTCAGGGATTCCTCAAGGAACTCCTCCAGGGACTCCTCCAGTGATTTCTCCTAGGAATTTCTCCAAGGATTGTTTAGAAAATTCTTCACAGGATTCCTCCAGGGATTGCTCTAGAGATTTTTTCAGATATTCCTCCAGTGATTCCTCAGCGGACTCATCCAGCAATTCCTCCAAGGGTTCCTCCAAGGACTCCATCGGGATTCCCCAGGGTTTCTTTCAGGGATTCCTACAAAGATTTTTTCAGGAATTCATTACGAAATTCCTCCAGGATCTTCTCCAGGGATTCGGCCGGGGATTGCTCCAGAAATTTCTTTGACCATCCTGATCCATCCTAAGAAATTCTCCCAGAGATTCCACTAGGATTTTTCCAGCGTTTTCTCCACAGATTTCTCCTGGGATTTCTTAAGAATTCCTTAATGCAATTTCTCCAGGAACATCTTTTTTAAATCCAGCAGGAGTTTCTTCAGGAATTCCTCCAGGGGTTTCTCAAGGAAATCCTCTGTGATTCCTCCAGGAACTTTACTGAGATTGTTCCTGTGTTTTATTTTTTTTTTTTTTCATGGATTCGTCCAGGGTTTCATTCAGGAATGTTTGCAGGTGGGGATGAACCAGACTCCGGTTCAATTTCCCCATAATAAAGAGTTAGTAATAATAATAATGTTTGCAGAGTTTCACCCAGGAAATCCTCTAGAGATTTTTCCAGGAATTTCTTTAGCAATTCCACTAAGGATTTTTCCAGGTTTTTGCCTTTCTCGTACACCAAGGTCACTCCAAAAACGAAAATTTGATAGAGCCCCCGGAGGGTTCAAGTGTTATATACCAATCTACTCAGCTCGACGAGTTGAGATGATGTCTTTTTTTTTTTTTTTTTTTTTTTTTTTTTTTTTTTTTTACTTGGTGGTAAAGCCTTAACGCCTTCCCGACACGCGTTCGATAAGCATGACCAGTGCTACCGATTTCGTCCATCGCGTGCCAGTTCGTGAGGGACTCAGAACAGAGAAGAGAACTCTGAACCCTACGCCTCTAACCTCCACCAAGGTCTACAGTGCCTGCTTCCCCCGGATTCCACTAGAAGCGACTACTTCGGGGGGGCTGTGCTCATGCACTTCACTTGTTATCAGGCATAGCTAGTCACGCTAGATCGCTGACTTTATCTCCAACATAACTGCTGCGCTCTCATGAGCTTTATCTTAATCACGTAGCTTTAACTGCTGCGCTCTCATGAGCTTTGACATACTGCTGCTGCTCTCCAGGTTGGTCGGTGTATGTATGTGTGTGAGTGTGTGTGTGTGTGTGTGTGTGTGTGTGTGTGTGTGTGTGTGTGTGTATGTGTGTGTATGTATGTTTGTGTGTGTGTGTATGTGTACAAAAAAGGTCACCTCATTTTTAGATAGTAAACATCAACCGATTTTAACGACCGACGGTTCATTCGACGCGGAATCTGGTCCCATTGTTTCCTATTGAAAATGGTTCGGATCGGTCCAGCCGTTCCGGAGTTATGGCCATTTAGGTGTTCCGGATCGGTACCCCAGGAAGGGGCCAGATATGAAAACGCAACAAACCCACACATGCGACCCATCAAACCACGGAATTTTCGATTATCTGATGAACGGGAAGTAGGAAAATAATCTCAGACTATATCTGAACCGGTAGTGTTCCGGAACCGGTTCCGGGTGTCCTGTCGGAAGTGGCCAAATGTAAAAGTGAACATAACCCATGCATGCGACACATCAAAGAGCGGCTTTTTCGATAACCAGTTGAATGGTGAGCAGGAAAGTAATTTCAGACCATATTTGAACCGGTAGTATTACGGAACCGGTTCCGGGTGTCCTGCCGGAAGTGGCCAATAAAAAAAATTGAACCAAACCCATGCATGCGACGCATCAAAGAGCTGCTTTTTCGATAACCAGATGAACGGTAAGCAGGAAAATAGTTTTATACTGTATCTGAACCGGTTAGTATTACGGAACCGGTTCCGGGAGTCCTGCCGGAAGTGGCAAATAAAAAAATTGAACCAAACCCTAGACCAAACCCATGCATGCGACGCGACGCATCAAAGAGCTACTTTTTCGATAACCAGATGATCGGTAAGCAGGAAAATAGTTTCATACTGTATCTGAACCGGTTGTGTTCCGAAACTGGATCCATATGTCCCGCCGGAAGTGGCCAATTAAAACAGTGAACCAAACCCATGCATGTGACACATCAAAGAGCGGCTTTTTCGATAACCAGTTGAATGGTGAGCAGGAAAGTAGTTTCAGACCATATTTGAACCGGTAGTGTTCCGGAACCGGTTCCGGGTGTCCTGCCGGAAGTGGCCAATAAAAAAAATTGAACCAAACCCATGCATGCGACGCATCAAAGAGCTGCTTTTTCGATAACCAGATAAACGGTAAGCAGGAAAATAGTTTCATACTGTATCTGAACCGGTTGTGTTCCGAAACCGGTTCCAGGTGTCCCGCCGGAAGTGGCCAATTAAAACAGTGAACCAAACCCATGCATGCGACACATCAAAGAGTGGCTTTTTCTATAACCAGATGAATGGTTAGCAGGAAAATAGTTTCAGACCATATCTGAACCGCTTATGTATAATAAACTGACGAAGTTGAAGTGGTGAATCCAACTGAATGCGTCTGACGATGACCGAAGAATAGTAGGTCGAAACGCGCAATGTTTAACAAGCTGTTTCCGATATTTGTCACCGATAATTACCAATCAATCCACAAATAACATATCTGAACCGGTTGTGTTTCGGAACCGGTTCCAGGTGTCCCGCCGGAAGTGACCAGTTAAAAAAATGCCATGCAAACCCATGCACATGAAACATCAAATCATCAAAAATGTTGGATAACCAGATAAAGGGGCAGCAAGAAAATAGTCTCTGACCATACCTAAGATTACCAGCAGTGTTGTGGAATCAGGATTGGATGCATCGCTGAAATTACGAAGGTGAACAAAATCAATGCAAGCGATAAATATGCGTAAGAAAACAAAATCTTAATAAAAATTAAAGCGATCTTGTCAAATCACACCATTTTAGTTTCCTGAGACGTAATTATACAGTAGGATGAATCAACGTTGTATAGAAAAAATTAAATTTCATGGCATCAATCCCCTTTTGTGGTTGAAATTACTACGCACAATTTTGATGCAACTGGTTAAGCCCTCGCGCTCTGTAACACGGTTGAAATTTAAATGGGTTTTATTATGAGAAATTTCACTAGCTTGCACTTTTTTTGTCAAATTTTACATAAATCTTATAATCAATGATAATAAAATAAAGGCTAAAGTGTGCAGAAAAAAATTTGGTAAAAATAAGGTATTACGAGTGTTTGAGTGTATCCACCATAAAAACAAGTGAATTGCCACCTTATCTGCATGTATACGTAGATTTAGCAATGGATAAAGTATTTTATTCGTGATTAGAATTTATTCAAAATAGAAATTTTAATGTTGTAGTCGATTTGGGGCGAAATGAACCCTGGCAATTACGAATGGATGTACGCGCATTGCATACTGTTAGGCGCTTAAGAGTGTTTGGAAAAAAAAACAATTGGATTATTTTAACCTAAAGTTTATTTAATTTACTTCGATGTTATGTAAACTCGCCTAAGATGGAGTATTTAATCTGTGGTATCGATCTCCGTGGGCAAATTATTTAACTGATCGATGTTATCAAAGAAATGGCATAAAATATGCAGGGGTGTCCATTATGCCCCGATGGGTGTCTATTTTGCCCCGTACCTTCTCTGCCAGCCCTAAAAACACACGATTTACCATTCATTATTTCTTCACAATAAAAACATTCTACCTGCTATAAATGATTGAAATACGCAGGAAACCAACTAAAGTTGTAAGCCAACTGATAATATGTTAAGGTTTCCTCTGTTACAAGGAACACAAGCCTAACGTACTCATTTGCTTAGGGTGTCCATTATGCCCCTCATCTCCCTTAACCAATAAATTTTTAAATTTTAAAGTGAAATTAGAGTCCCCTAGAAAATTTATTACCAAATCCGATGAGTTAAGCGGATTTGTTTATTGTTTGTGTATTTTTTCATCAAATACATTAATTATTTATCAACTCTACTCCCCCATTAATAAGTCAACGAGCACTGTGACAAAAGAAGAAAATGAGATTTGTTCCGTTCTAGAGTATTCTCAGAATTCAGGAACACTTTGGTTTATGGCTCTTGAGTACATATTCGACGAGAAAGGCACTATCACCACTAGGTGGATTAATCTGGGTTTTTTTTTCTAGAGGTTACTCCAATAATTTCTCCAGCGAATCTTCCAAAGAGACTAGCGAAAAAAATCTACCTGTAAAGTTCTCCAAAGCTTATTCTTATTCTTCAACCACTTAACCTTATGAACAGCTCTATTCTATTCTAATTCTACCATATCGAACTGGTTGCCTTTGCGCTGCTGTCACTTTTCTACCCTATCTATGGTAGAATGATGAGCACGAGGATGTTGCTGTGTGGCTCTTGTTCCTTTTCCAGTCCGACTGGTGATCCATTATAAGTTGCCGTTAGCCGTTATACAAGTTTCTGGGTCCGTTAGAGCATATGCTCAGAAGAGGGTCAGGTGTCAGCCACTCTCGGGGGGAAGAGCAACTGATTCCTCCAGGGAATTCTTCAGGGGTTCTTCCAGAAACTCCTCTGAGATACTTGGAGAAAAAGCTAAAGGAATTCCTGAAAGAATCTATGAAATAATTTTTGAAGGAACCTCTGGTACCTGGTGGAAACTCAGGAAGAAATTCTTAAGAAATCCCTGTATGAAGTGCAGGATGATCAGAGGAATTACTGGAGGAAACTCAGATAATTTTCTAGAATAACACTTGGTGGACTTCCTGGAATAATCCATGAAGGAATCTTCATAGGAGTTCTTGGGGGAGTCGCTGTAGGAACTCGTGGAGGAATCTCAGAAGAGCTCATGAAGAACCTGGAAAAAATCCTGGAACAAATCCAGTAGAAATTCCTGGAGGATTTGCTGGAAAGTTCCTGGAGCAAACCTTTGAAGAGCTCTTGAAGCAATCTTATGAGAAATTCATGGAGGGGCCCATGAGGAATTTCTTGTGGAATCCATGGAGAATTTTTTGGAAGAATTCATAAAGAAAATTCTGGGGAATTCCCGGAAGGAAATCCTGGAGGAACCCCTTGAGGAGTCCTTAAGGAATCTCTGCAGGGTTCCCTGGAGGTTTCTCCGCATAATTTCCTCTAGTACTCCTAGGGGTATTCACTGGTGAAAATCCCTGGAGGAATCCTTCGATGATTCTCAGAATAATTCCTGGAGGAATATCATACAAATTCAGGGCGGAATAAGATATTAATTCCTAGAAGAAGAATGGATGAATTTCTACAGAAATGTTAAAAGAATCTTAGCATGATCTTCTGGACGAACCATATCATGATTTTCTGGAGCATTCCATGGAGGCATCTCTAAAGGAATCACTGGAGGAATTTCTGAAGGAATTCCTGGAAAAATCCCTGGAGAAATTATTGGAAAAAACTTTCGAGGAAATTCCTAGGAAGTCCCGGGGGAAAATCTGGAGGAATAAGTGGATGAATCCTTGACAATTTTCATGGTTAAATCCCTGGAGAGAACCCATGGAGCGATACCTGGAGATATCCTATGAGGAATCTATTTAGGAATTTCCTGAAAGATTCTCTGCAGAAATTCCTGGAGAAATCCCTGGAAGAATTAATGCAGGATTTCCTGGAGGGATCTCTGCAAGATGTCTCCGAATAATCTTTGCAGGGTTTTCTGGAAAAAAATCCCTAGAAGAATTCCTAGAGGAATTCCTGGAGAAATTCCCAGAGAAATCCTTTTTGGATTTCCTGGAGGAATCCCTGCAGAATTTCGTTCAGGAAAACTCTGAAAAAAATTGTGGAGGAATCTTTGAAGCAATTTCTGGAAGAATTCGTGGATGAATCGCTACAGAACCCCCGGCATGATTTTCTGAAGAATTTCCTGGAGGAAACCCTAGAGGAGTATCAGAGGAAATCTGAGATGAAATCCTAGGGGAAGTTCAGAGGAATTCCAAGAGGAAAATCAGATGAAACTCGGCCTAGTTTCCTGGAAGAAGCCCTTAAGTAATCTCAGCATGATATTCTGAAGGAATCCCTGGAGGACGAAATTGTCGGAAGAATTGCTGGATTTTAACCAGATTTGACTGAAATATGTGTTTAATTGTAAAAAGTTAAATCCAAATGTAGGTGCCGATCGGATCGGATCACCCCTGGACCACGGCAGCCGCCTTCGTTTTTGCCATTATGAAAATAATCCTCTCTTTTATTTATATCTTTGAAACGATACCATATACACATTTTCGATCTCCAGCTTGTTTTGAAGAGAACCCGAGCAAAGTATCATAATAAACAGATAACTAACTGTGTTATCTGATATAAAAAAATAACTGAATTTGTTCTCAGTTTGATTGAATAAGCAGGCAACATAAAAACATGATAACAACCAATAATACCCATGATATCATTGAATTATCTCATTATGTTTTCTTCAGGGGTATCTTAATAACCACTTCTATAAATCAATTAATTTGGTCTGAAAACTCATTTTGCTATCGGAGTGATATTTTCTCGGTCATAGATAACTAACTTCAAATGTTATTGTCGTTGAAGATGCTTTAAAGTTTGATAGGTCTGGTAACATGAATTATCATGGTGATAACACAAAATTGTTGAATGAGTTCTGTATCGAGCACTAGTTATCATTTTGTTATTGGGGTGTTATTGGACTTTGCTCGGAACCGTTGAAGGAATCTGGAAAAACGCTATTTTTGTTTTGATACAGTGTTGCCAAACATGATATTTCTCATTTTAAATATATATATATATATATATATATATATATATATATATATATTTTTTTTTTTTAATATTTTTTTTTATCTGTATTAACGAGATTTTTAGCCCTAGGCTAGTTCATCTCGGGACCCACGCTTTACTTCCCTTCCGAAGGAAGAACACACATTTTGCGAGTTTGTCGGGAGTGGGATTCGATCCCAGGTCCTCGGCGTGATAGTCAAGTGTTCTAACCATCACACCAGGTCCGCTCCACACATTTTAAATATGAATTGCTCCATAAAAAAATAAAATCTCCATAACTTTAAACATCTGCACCAATAAAGTGGTGCAATGTAAGGCAGTGTTGAATGACCGGCTTCAATTTATGACGATATGCTAATCTATGGAGAATTTTCATTTTTTTTCTAACCGCCATATCAAGACTGGCTTTAGGAGAACTATTTGTAGGTATATGTATTTATGAGGAATACTAAAAAAGTCGAAGCTGACAGATGCTGTTCCGTCGATTACTGCACGCACATCACACAAGTGCTAGAAGCACAACGAATGGCTTGTGATAATGGTTGACCTTCATTAGTGGAACTGGCGACTCGACGAGCTCAAAATGATCCGGTAGATTAACGAACACTAAGTCCAGAAGGTGTCCGTCTGCGTTGACTACGTTGTTGATTTGCAGCAGGCCAGAAGCGTACCGTTTCTAGAAGTACATTTTCTTGATCGGACGATGCGTTCTATGGGAAGTAACCGTTAAAATCTTCGTCAAGTTGCTAGCTGAGATTGGGGAGGTTGTTATAGTCTCCTATTAACAACATAATATCCGTATCAGACATGCTATCAGCAATCTGTCGAATACTTGATGAATGGACGGCGTACAAATCTGGGTTGGAACTCTGTGGAGTGTAAACAGCAACGACGTAAACCCAGTGATTTTTAACCCTCGAGCGATCGCGCTGTTGTATTTCGTACAACACGTTGAAAAAATCTCGCTTTTTGTACCCAGCAAGACGGTGGCGGTGGCCAACCGCGGTAACCAGCCTCCTCTGAGGAACTGGCTTGACAGCTCGTTTCGAACACATCGACAGATATCATTAGATAGAATATACCGATGAGAGCTCAGAGTTGTCGATGTCTGGTCTAAGCCAAGTTTCCGTGAATCGCAACTTGATAGCAACTTGATCAAAATCGAAGTTCCGAAGTTTTAGTGCGTAAACCTCTGACGTTCTGATAGTACAGTCGGGTCTCCTATTAGACGCTGCCATTCACTTTACTCCCACCACGTTTTCCAGGATGTCTTCTAATCAATTAAGTTCATTTTTTGTATGTGATGAGCTTATAGTAAGCACTTACTACGCTGAAAATATCAGCTGGATTGGATGCAAGACAGCTGAGAAAATGCGGTGGGCAAGGATGGAAACACTCACTTGCAGAGAGTTACACTCACTTGATGTTTTCTCAGCTCAGAAGCGTGCAATCAAGAAATGGTGTATGGACGACTTTTGCCTTGTGGTTTTGTCTAAAAGTTTGCCGAATAGAGTAGGTGTCGCACACGCATATCCAAGTCGTGAAGGAGCTGTGAAGGCAACTCTCCACGAGGTGAATGTAAATTACACTCACCTCGTGGAGAGTCGCTTTCACAGCTCTGTCACGACTTTGATATGCGTGTGCGACACCTACTCTATTCGGCAAACTTTTAGACAAAACCACAAGGCAAAAGTCGTCCATACACCATTTCTTGATTGCACGCTTCTGAGCTGAGAAAACATCAAGTGAGTGTAACTCTCTGCAAGTGAGAGTTTAATAGGAGACTCCACTGTATACCAAAATTTGGCCACTTTGCAGAAGATGGGCAGCTTCGCAGTTACTGCCCATATTCGCATAGTCGATGTAAGCGCCACTGTACATTTCAACATGCTTTTGGAATTTCAAGAATGAATAAATGTAAATTTCAAGATTTTTACCACGTTGACATCTAACCAAGTGTTAGATCTTTTGATCAATTGAATAACATTGGTCACAAATATGCACACGCGTTTAATATTAGCTTTTGAACGGTGGCATTTCATGTGGTGGTTACATCGACTATTCGAATATGGGCAGAGTAGTGGCTGCGTCGCAGAAGAGGTTAATAGGATACTGCAAGATGACGTCACGAAGCCGTGCACTGACAGTTCAGCGAGCTTGTTTACATAGACTTAGTCTCTGGCGGAGATCCGGCAAAACTGTTTTTCGATACAATTTCAGTAAAACGGTAATTAGACGATTGGTTTTGTACTAGTAGAGATGAAAATGATCGATGTTTCCGTATCATAATGGATTCGGGACGGAAAACGTAAATTCAATTTTCGCCGCTCGTTAAAAATTCTAACACCTTGTAAACAAGCTCGCTGAACTATAAGACAAAGTGAGGTTAGATCAAATGCTTGCAGTACCCTATGCAGCATCGCCCCGATGAGAGACTGAGCTGCAAGCGGATTGGACTTCAGAGAATGGACTGTTTCTATTTCGATCGTACTTGCGTGGGTGCAGGGGCTGCTAGATCTCTAACCCGCTTCCGAGCGACTTGGATGACAGGATACAATGGCGTGGATAGGAAAACAACCAGGCGCGACTGTGCTGGAGGGACATTATTGGTCCCTGGATACAGAGATTGTAACGGTTGTTACAAGACTACTCGAATATCCTATTCGAGCTGTACGCCCGTGGAAGCACCAATGTTGTTTACGGCCAAAACCTTCCCACTTTTTCACTCACTTCCCACTCAACTCAACTGAGACTAAGCCTTCTTCTCAGCTTATTATCTGAGAACTTCTTGTGTCAATGATCAATTTGCATGTGTATATCGTGTGGTAGCCACAAAGACATTCTTTGTTCAAAGTAGTCAAGGAAATTTTAATTACAAAAAGATCGACTGGTAATCTAACCCATCACTCTTATCATGGTCTTGCTTAAAACCCGTGCGTTTATAGCTTCGGCTGTTTTGGTATTCGTTACGAAAGCATTACTAGCAATAAAATATGTTGGAATGATGTAACTGCATATTGTAAATATATTTTCCAAATTATTTTACGACTTTCGCATTACAGTATGAAAGAAATAAGTTATTCAACCAAATATCTTCTTTGGTAGCAGCCATGTTGGTTTTTCGCGACCTTACAGTTTTTTTTTTTTTCATATGCCATACCCACAGTTCACCCCACACGAAGCACCCCCTACAAAATCACCACCCCAGATTGTTTTATATCGCCATAATCATCATCACCATCCTCATCATCATCATCATCATTAACGTCATCTCATTCGCGTTTCAGCGTCAATCTAACAACACAATAGGATCACATAGACCGCACAGCTTCGCACCACCACTCGCTCTGTTGCCGATGACGACGACAAACGAAGACGACCAACCGTACTTGTCCGTACCTAAATGGCCGCTTGCTGCACCCCCTCTCATGGAAGGTATTTCGCGTTCAGTAAATTTACCGGTAAGCGCGGTGAGATTGATATCAATTGTTTGACAGCATTTTGAAATTCGATCATTTGTCGGGGAAAAATAACTAAAGAGCATCGTAGTTTGGAGGATATAATTGTCTATCTAAAAGAAAGCTGGTCATTTGGTCGATATCCTCCAGAGCATTTAGGTTTTAACCCATAATATTCACAATTTTGCGCTTGGAAATGACCGCGTCAGTTTCTTTCTGTTCGATATGCACGAAGAACATGATCCAAGTTCCGCTAAGAGCACCTAAGGATATCATACACCAACGTCAGGTCCCAAGTAACAATTGCTTTGCTGATTGGTTTTGTTTGATTTGTATTGGGATTTTATTACAGCAATTATTAAAACTTTTTATGACTACTTTTATGAAAACCATTGATGAAATGTTTTATAGTATACTTGAAGATATCCATAAAGCCATATTTCAAGAGTAAACAAAACTCTCCGACAAATAAACGGCATTCATTATTACCACAATAAAACTGTTCAAGCTCTCAACAGATGGTGGTCCGTTCGATTAGTAACGACATCTGTTGGTGGAAAAGCAGAAACTATGACACTGCTAGGTTTATTGCGGTCATCATAAAAGTAAACTTGCTTTCGTTTTGTGTTTGCTAGTTATGATCGTCGCCATATTGAAGAATTAGACAACGTGAACGGAAAATAGTTGATTTTGCTCAAATAAGCAATGAATTGATAGTTTGCCGTCATTTCCATAGCACGCTCACCTCAGCTGAGTTATCTTGTAGTTGATGGAGGTAGTTTTACTAAATTAACAAATTGTTTTATATCATTTCAAGATGATAATATTCATAATTTTCGAAGCGCATTATTTTATGTTTATATTCACTATAATAAAGAAAAAGAAAAAAAATGTTTCTGCAACCCCAATATTCACGGTAAAATTGAATGCACATATGCCTACCAGCACAATAACTACTAAAATATTACTTTGAAATGATCGCTTTCTACTTACGAATAATGTATCCTCCTGAACTTAACGTGCCATCGAAGATGCTTCCCTGCATCTTGAGCTACATACATACATTTATTTGTTCAACATCATTAAGACAAGACATAATCAACAATAGTACGCCACAATACTCGGTTTGTGGCTGCCGCTCTCCATCCTCGATCGCGCCCAATGCTCGCCAAGTCACGCTCCACCTGGTCCGCCCATCGTGCTCTCTGCGCACCACGCCTTCTTGTGCCAACCGGATCCGTTGCAAACACCAGCTTTGAAGGGTTGTTGCCCGGCATTCTTGCAACATGCCCTGCCCAACGTATCCTTCCGGCTTTGGCCACATTCTGGATGCTGGGTTCGCCGTAAAGTGCAGCGAGCTCGTGGTTCATCCTTCTCCGCCACACACCGTTCTCCTGCACACCGCCGAAGATCGTTCTTAGCACGCGTCGCTCGAAAACTCCGAGTGCTTGCAGGTCCTCCTCGAGCATGGTCCATGTATCGTGCCCGTAGAGGATCACCGGTCTTATTAGCGTTTTGTACATGGTGCATTTGGTGCGTGGGTGAATCTTTTTCGACCGCAGTTTCTTCTGGAGCCCGTAAAAGGCCCGACTTCCGCTGATGATGCGCCTCCGAATTTCTCGGCTCACGTTGTTGTCAGCCGTCAGTAAGGATCCGAGGTAGACGAATTCCTCCACCACCTCGAAAGTATCCCCGTCTATCGTAACATTACTACCCAGACGGATCCGGTCGTTTTCGGTTCCGCCTACCAGCATGTACTTTGTTTTTGAGGCATTCACCACCAGTCCGACCTTTGCTGCTTCGCGTTTCAGGCGGGTGTACAGTTCTGCCACCGTTCCAAATGTTCTAGCGATAATGTCCATGTCGTCCGCAAAGCATACAAATTGACCGGATTTTGTGAAAATCGTTCCCCGGCTGTTGAGCCCGACTCGTCGCGACTCCAGAGCGATGTTGAAGAGTAGACATGAGAGTCCGTCACCTTGTCGCAGTCCCCGGCGAGATTCGAATGTGCTGGATAGTTCACCCGAAACCCTTACGCAGTTTTGCACACCGTCCATCGTTGCTTTAATCAGTCTAGTCAGCTTCCCAGGAAAGCCGTTTTCGTCCATGATTCTCCATAGCTCTGCGCGGTCGATACTGTCGTATGCCGCTTGATGATATGCATCTTGAGCTGTCATATTTTTTGTTGAAAAAAAAAACAACAACAATCATCATAACATCTTTTCGAGAATGGACAGTTTTTCAACTAAGTTTTAAAACAGTTTTATTGCTACTCTGAATGTGGTTTGCAAAACCTATCCGAGAGTGGTCCACTTAGCCGGAAGATGCTCTTAAAGAGGTTATCAAGAAGTTTCGATGTATAAATCAGTTTTATTGCGAGTTTTACAGAATTGGTCATGAAGGTCTCTTATTGAGCCGAACAAAACTTAAAATGCTACTTGGGGGTGGCCTCTAAGCTGGAAGGTTTCGGTGGGCAGGGCAGATGGCAAGTATGCCGGGCAACTAATCTGCAATATTGAAATCTGCATAAAGTCCGACTGGTACATGAAAGCTCAAAACATGGGCAAACGGGAGTCTTATAAGGCGTCTGTTTGACGCAATATCCAATCCCTTAAGTGGTGTGTTGTAAGTATAACTGTAGGAGTCACGTTACTGGGGACTTAAATTGATTTAAAAATGCATAACAACAATTGATGTAAGACAAAACATACTGAATACGTATCAAACCAATCCCATTCAACGGTACATCATCGTATTCGTCGATAAGTAGATGCGGTGGCTACGCACGAAAAAAAAAACTTCGCATTTTCCTACCTACATTTTCCGATTTGTCGGTCGTCGTCGTCAGCCAGCAGAAGCAGTAGGGGTGATGTGCGTGGTACCCGTACCGGGCGGCTGTAGGCAGGCAGCCGTGCCGCGTGTGGTGACGGAAAACACACTCTTGAGGGGTGCTGTTCGTCGTCACCGCATCGCATCGCGTAGCACATGGTTTGCTCGCACCGGCGGCAGCTAGCTCGACCTAACTGGGGTGGGAGTGGGCCGTACTTGTGGCCCAGCCAACCATCCATCCGTCCATTTGATGGTAATTGCCGTAAACGTGGAGGAAAAAAAAACTCCGCGGGGTGCATACCTATTTGCTTATGCTGCACCAACAGAGCTGGAGGAGGGCGATGGCGTCGGTGGAGGGGGTGGCAGCGAGCGGCCATAACTGTATGTACTAACAAGATGGAAAATCGACGCACCATCGCGTGATGATGTGAGGAAAAAAATTTCTGCGCCGGTCGGAACGGAAGAAAAGGAAAAGAAAATGCCATAAGATGGAGACTTGGAGTTTCCTTTTTTTCGTTTTTGTCGATGGAAAGTGGGTGGTGGGATGTGGCTGTTGTGTATCGGCTTTGAAGAGGATTTTTTTTTCGTTCGCTCAGCGACGAGGGTTGCAAGTTGATGAAATGAGATTTTTATCGATCGAAAACTGCGGACTGGAGAAGAAGTCGTAACGATGACATTTCATGCAAAGATAAAATGAAAATAGTTCAATTAGCAATCGTCCCATAGTAATGCTTCATAAAAATACTTCTATATAATTCAAAACAGAAATGTGAAATGCTTTATAGTAGAGTAAGGTGGGACAAGAATTCGAGATTAGTTTAATATTCATATTTGTTCCAAAAAAGTGAGGCAGATGAATACAGTGCAGTTATATCTATGATCTGCTATAAGCTAAAACTGCGTATGAAACTCTCTGCAATCAAAATGCTCAAAACCGACGAACGCCGCGGTACCAGAGCTGCGAAATATTAGTCATGTCAGTTGACTACTGATTTTGCACCACCGTCACTATCACTGCAGGTCGATCAATATCAAAACGGTAGTGCCCGGTTTGAGTGCTAAACTCATGCTCTCTTTTTTTGCTGTAAAATCGTTTTTCGATTACTCTTGCTTTTCTATTTCGCTCCCTACTCTGTCAGCCCTTTTACACCAGAATCCGGCTCCGGATCATTACCGAACGGCAAATTATCGCGAAATGCCGTGAATTTCAGATTCCCACGCATCACGTGTTCATCGATTTGATGGCGACATATAACGGTATCGACCTCGCCGAACCATGCAAAATCATCAATAAGAACGGCTTTTCAAAGATTGACAAAATCGCCAATGGGCAGTGCGCAAAACTGCGTGCAGATTTCGGCCAAACAGGCTAGTTTGTTCGAATCTTGACGGAAACTGCGACGACGGGGTGATGGACTTTCATGCCTGCTGTTTTATACATTACGCTAGAGAGTGTCATGTGGGGAGCCAGGTGTAGCACTCGGAGTACGATTTTCAACCGATCCAGCCAATTTGTCTGTTTTGTGGATGACATGGATAATATGGCCAGAACATATGAATCGATAGCTTTGAACTATGCAAATGAGAAGCATCAAAAAGTCAAACTAGGGATAAATGCTACTTAAACAAAGTACCTGCATGCTGATAGCTTGAGATGAACAAAACTGAACACGAACAAAAGTGTTCCCAAAGTGCCAAGTGTTGTGGCTCGAACTGTGTACCCACCCACCATTTCAATCGAGGTGCTAGAGTCCAATGAAACAAGTGCGGTGCAGAACAGATAACGACATTCCGCCGTGTGATCAACACGAATCTAAAACAAATTGATTCACATCGAGCCCTGATGAAGATCCCAACCACAGGATCGAAACGTTGGCAATGATCTAAAATAATCAACGTTTTTCTGTGACTGAAAGCCGAAAAACACCAAGTTTTACGTTAACCCAATCATACCCCGTAGAACTTGGTAGCAATGTAACGATAGATAACGATTTCAAGATGGTAGAAGAATTCATCTACCTAACCCAAGTAACAATTTAATATCATCAATAAGCCTGCCAGTTGATTAAATGTGCTACAAAGACGCCGACAGTTGTACAAGAGGATATGTTGAACAAAATGGCGAATAAATGTTTCATGCAGTGGAAACTAAAAAAAAAGTCAATTACACCGTCTTCGGCCAGAGGCCGCACAGACTGAACATTACTAACATTAGGCAACGGACAACACAAATGGAGAATTTTCCGTTTGCCGAAAAGTTTTCCCCGACTGGAGCGAGAATCGAACCCACACTCTGAGGGGAACGTCCATAAATTACGTCACGCTTGGAGGGGGGAGGGGGGGTTCAGCAAAGTGTGACGACCCATACAAAAATTTTAAAGGTCCCATACAAAAAGTGTGACATAGGGGGGAGGGGGGGTTGAAAATGGCCATTTTTTGTGTGACGTAATTTATGGACGTTCCCTGAGGCTTACGAGACACCTATACGACTGACGTCGCTAACCGCTCGGCCTCGAAGCCTACCACGTTTGTTAAACATATCTCTGCTCATTGAATAACTAATGGTATAAAAGTTTAAAGATAGTTGCTCATAATAATAAAGATAGGTATTCTCACAATAGAGCTCTAATAATGATAGAATACAAGCTGCTTCCGTTGTTTTAGATGTCGTTATTCCACATATGACCTTCAATTGAACAAGTAGTTTATTGAATGTTTAACAACTTTTGCTTGATCTTTTCATTCAACTACACTGATATAGCTTAACAACAAGATGTTATCATATGTTTCTTCAATACAAATGTTACGCTTTTATTCTAGCAACGTTTATTAGCAGTGATACTGTGTCACTTAATTATCGTTGTTCGCCCTGCTCCTATTTGTAAACACGATTGCTGATTATGAGCCTAAGAAAAGCATCCGCAGCTAAAAGTTTAAAGACCAAACAAACTTCTTGCAGCAGCTCAAAATATCACACTTTTAAAAACATTCTGACGTGCCTTTTGCACTACACGCTCAAACGACAGCAAAATTGGCAACAAAAACACCAGAAAATGCAGCTAAAATGGGTCCTGGGCGGCTCCACTGTTTGGCATTGACAATCTACTCTACCCACTTTGATGGCACCGGTAAAACCGGGCACAGCTTCCTTATGTTCATATCTTATAGCTGCTTGAAGATATACACAAGTTTTACACATTCTCCTCTGGAGCAGTGAAAATAAAACAAAGTTCACTTGTTTAGGCGTTCAAATAAAAAAAAAACAATAGTTCGAAGCGACAGGCTTACAACACAACACCGTGAATTACTGACAGACTAGCAAAATAATTAGCATGCATGCCTTATGATTAAACGTTACGGAAACAATTATTCAAACATTGATCAACTTCAATGTTTATGAAGACAATTAGTTGAATAAAATGTTTAAGCAATGTTTAAGCAGCATATGTACGGTAATGTATTGGACTCAGAGATTGAGTATTTATATACTGCTTTAAATCTGCCGATTCATGTAATTCGGATTGAAGCAGAGCGGATGCAGTCGAGCGTGAAGCCAAAGATCCAGAGTTCAAGTCTTTCCATTGATGTGATTTGTCTCATAAAATGTAATAAAATAAAGATGTTGGTTGTACATACTCAGATAGAGATATTCCAGAAATGCAGAAATGTAGAAAATTAAATAATTTTTGCTATTTTATTGTTACAATAATATTGAAGAAACGTTTAAGAATCGTTTTTCTAGCAATTATACAACCATATCTATTAATAGAAATAAATTTCGTAAGTTGTATCACGGCCCCAGCATGTTTTGATTGTATCATGGTGGAATAAATATCGAAGAAAGCTTGTTATTATGCACTATGCTGCTAGTGCACAATAATGGTTTCCAAAACCATTCTTAAATGAATAAACAAATAGCGTCATACAACATTGTTTAATAAACGTTGAAGAAAAGTTTATGATGTTTGTGTCAATTGCTGATGGTTCAAACGTTGAACAAGAGTTTCTCAACCGATGTACGATCATTGAATAAACATTCATTTCATCTTGCTTATAGAATGGTTGATGTTGAATAGATTCTCATTTTTGGGCGAACAAGAGTTGAAGAACAGTTTTATTTCAAAACTATTCAAAAATAATACGACTTTCAGTTTAATAACGTTGCTTTGAGAAACATTTCTTAAATCAAAAATTGTTTCTTGGGAAGATATTTACTTACATCTGACAACAATGTATGTCGTGAAATCCAAGGGCGCATTATTAGTGGAATTCGTGCCTACTAAGGGCTCCAGAAGAAACTGCTGTCAAAAAAGATACACCCCGCATCAAATGTAATTTGTACAGCTTTGAAAGCTAATAAGACCGATTGTCTTCTAAGGACATGAGACACGGATCAAGTTCGAGGAGGACTTGCAACCACTTCGAGAGACGAGTGCTAAGAGCGATCTTTGACGGCGTACATAAGAACACTGTGTGGTGGTGAACGATGAACTCCGAGCTCGCTGCATTCTACGACAGACCAAACAAAATGACTGCAGCTGGAGGGATACGGTGTGGGCATGGCATGTTGCAGGAATGCCGAACAACATCCCTGCAAATGTGATGTTTGCTTATCCACAAGAAGGCGTGAACCCAAGCAACACGTTTGTCATATAAAAGTTACAGCTGCTGCAGCGCAAGATTTGGTTGTATAGAAATAAATTTGACGTTATTCTAACACAATGTCAGAATTACGTCAAACTAACTTCTATACAACCAAAATATGTGTTGCTGTAACTCTCTCATATGACATGTGTCTTTCTTGGGAAGTGCAGAGTGCTCGATGAGCGAATCAGATGGAGCGTGATCAGCGGCAAAATGTTGGTGCCCGTATAACCGGAATTGGATAGATCGTTTTGAAGCTGTACAACGGAAATACGTGTGATTAGCTCTTTGGGGCCTACCCTGGCGGAACGCTGTGCATCTCCCTCCGTATGAGCATCGGTGCATGCTATTGGGGTTGGATACTTTGGAGAAAAGGAGATCGTCAATGCAATCCAGCTTTATTGGGAAGCTATTGAATGTCGATATTAATGCTCCAGCTTTACTCTCTGAGCTTCGTATTTACGTTCCTGAACGGCCGCTACGACGACGCTACTTTCTCCATTTGGATTCTCGCAATAGCCGATCTGGACAACATGATCCTCTATATGGTAGTAAACTTTAATAATGTTTTTGATGAATTTGTTTTCCGTTAACGTATTTTGTAACTTGGATTTGTTATTTTTTAAATGTGAGTATTAGTTCTTAGTTTTAATTTTGTATTTTCAATGTGTTATATGTTAAGATGTGGGTTTTTACGGCTAAAAAGGCTTTTCCCAACCACACTTCATTAAGACCCCAGAGGTCAGATGAAGAAATACAATTAAATGAATAATTAAATCTCGGATTTGCCTTTTTATCGGACGGTTTCGGTCAGACCATTGTCAAGAATTCTGAAATAACTATTTCAGTTTTTAACTCTGGATTTTTACGGCCTTAACCCTGACTGTGTACTCACATAGGCTCGGTGTTTTGTAATATTCATGTGTATAATTGTCCATGTACTTATGCTCGTCATTTGCTTTCTTGGCGTAGCGTCTCAACTGGGATAAATCCTGCGTCTCAGAGCTTCCGAGAACTTAAAAACTTAAAAACTGTGCAAATACTAAAAAATACAGTTTTTTGCGAATAATTCCTAATGTAAAGAAATTGTTTCATTTATATCTTGATGTTAGCTCCTCGTATTGTTGAAGCAACAATACTGCTAAGAAATTTTTGGAAATGCTCAATCTGAAAGCTAATACAGATAGTTAGTATTTTCGGTTCGAACTTAACAGTTGGGTAACTCTCGCTGAGACCGGCCCACTATTTACACCTTGTCTCCAAAAATGTTTAAGGTGCCGATTTTCTGAAAGTCCTCGCTAAAAAAGTAAGGAAAATGCATTTGGTTACTCAAATTGATGGACCCCCCGTTTGCTACAGCTACAACAACTTTTGCAGACAACTCGATTTTGGTGAAATGGAGGCTCATTTAAACCGTTATAATTCGAAAGTTTATGGGCCCATATAGCCGAGGCGGTAAACGCACGGGTATTCAGCATGACCATGCTGAGGGTGACGGGTTCGATTCCCGGTCGGTCCAGGATCTTTTCGTAAAGGAAATTTCCTTGACTTCCTTGGGCATAGAGTATCTTCGTGCCTGCCACACGATATACACATGCAAAATGGTCATTGGCAGAGGAAACTCTCAGTTAATAACTGTGGAAGTGCTCATAGAACACTAAGCTGAGAAGCAGGCTTTGTCCCAATGAGGACGTTACGCCAAGAAGAAGAAGAAGAAGAATTCGAAAGTTTCTCCAAAAACCACCTCAAAAGGAATTGTTGTTGAAAAGAGGAAAGATAGAGCTATTATTTACAATAATAAAAAGTTGGGTCGGCCATATTGATTTTGGCCGCCATCTTGGATTTTTATACCAAAATATTGTTTTCACCATGATGGCAACCACCAATTTTCAAAATTTGTGCATCAATTGAAAGCTGAGACATTTATACATAACATATAAAAGAAAATAGATATGTCTTTATTTCGTATCAAAAGCTATCTGCAGTTTTGTAAATTAAGCCACTTTTGCGCACTGGGCCCGGTGCCGGCCGTTTACATAAACGCAGCGTTATTTCGCAGTGTTTACAAACCCATTAATGGAAAGCTGAAGGCTTAAGCTTTTCAAAACAATAAAAAAGTTATAAAAGCAATGCCTGCATAATTGAGAAACAGTCAAAAACGGCAAGTACAATGATACTCTATGCCCAGGGAATCGAGAAAATTTTCCCGACTGGAACGGGAATCGAACCCGCCGTCTCCGGATTGGCGATCCATAGCCTTAACCACTAGGCTAATTGGAGACCCCAGTTAAGTGTTAGGTTGGGTTCGCTTATTCCTTAGTATGAAAAAATCGAATTACATTTTAAAAAATCTGTATTACTTTTTGAAGGCTTTCTAGTTATTAGATAAAGCCCATACCATTGTTTTACAAAATAGCCACAGCCATGTAAAAAGATTTGAAATCGGTCAAGCGGTTAAAAAGTTATCGGGTCCCAAAGTTTTTTTTTTGTAAATAAATAAATAAATAAATCTTTTAAAACTAATATTTTGCGAGACTTTGGCAAAAAATAATGTGCTACACGTTTGTTTGAAATTTAATTTGTAAGAGATTCATAAAAAAAAGATTAAAAATCGGTTGAAAATTGAAAAAGTTATGACACTTGAAGTGGAAACACCTTTTTATTGCTCGAAAATTCAACTTTAAGGCGACTAAGCCGCAGCCTAATGCACATGTGCAGGTCATATAACAAACGAGTTATCACTAAAGAATCGATAATTTCCGTCCCTTCAGATGTCGTGGATTGTCGTTCACTCATAACAAAGGCATAACAAAAATTTAAAAAAAAATTAACATCCATTTTTCAGAAGGATTGGACTTCAGTAGGAGTAACTGGGCTGACTGAAAATAGGGATCAGTTACCCTATAACAAGTGATTGACAGCTTGGTAATTGAATATGACGTCTCTTTCAACTCATCACCAATCACTGGACACACTATACTACTCGCAGGTGGGTATCGAAATCTGTCGCATTGTCTAAACGTATTCACCCTTTGCGATGCACCTTACAACCTTTGACAGTAACCGTTAATTTCGTTTGGTAGTTCCATATAGTACGAGGTCAGCGTCGTAATGTTCGAGGCAACACTTTTCGAAAACAAACTTGACAAAGTTTATAATGTATGTATCAGATTACACTTCGTGAGCTGTTCCGTTGAAATCGGGTGTACAAAGTTGACGGACGAACGCAATATGCACCTTTCCCGTTCACTTTCAGACATTGCCACTCATCACCATCCAGCAGGCAGGGCATCGAGCGATCAAACAAACATCCAAGGCAAAAATTTGACCACATGTTCTACCCGATGCGATGGTTTTTGTGTGTTTTTCCAGCC
This sequence comes from Aedes albopictus, assembly GCF_035046485.1. Classification (NCBI taxonomy): domain Eukaryota; kingdom Metazoa; phylum Arthropoda; class Insecta; order Diptera; family Culicidae; genus Aedes; species Aedes albopictus. The sequence goes on along the minus strand of NC_085137.1, from coordinate 439,929,592 downwards.
CAAAGCTCGTGCCTCGTTGACGGAGAGCCGAAAAAAATCCCCGATTAAATACAGGACGCGGAGAAGACCACTAGGTATTATGACGAGAGGTTCTAATTTGCTGAAAATTATACGTTACGGCGAATCACCAATTAGACGGATGGATTAGTTTCAATCAAGCGAATTTTTGGCAAGCACCAGCGTGTGTGTGTGCTGATCGGTTCGGCAGGCTGGGTTGGCCGGTTCGGACCTGTCTGCATCAAGGCTGGTTTTGCATCTGGGCTTTTTTTTTTGGTATGTGGGTTCTCTATTTCATTCGGATACGGTCCGCCACTTTCGAGGTACAAATTTAATTACTCCCTGACGAAGACGACGGGGAGCAGCACCTCATAAATTATCGCCCCAGAAAGTGTTGCTCATAAAGCGTTAAAAATGGTTCGGAAACCGTTTTATCGAATCTGTGAAATTGAATTGGCGGTGAACTTTCAGATGACCACAACGTGTTTGCTGAATAAAACGTTTCTGGGTAATAAAGTGTATAGAGCAACTTACTCTGCGACTTATTTCTTTCGAGAGCACAGCTACAAAAGAAGACCTTTCTACGGTATCGTATAAAGCCTTTGACTCTCGATTGGATCATCATAGGAGACTCAAAAGCTCTGGTAGCCCAGGAAGAGGAATTGAGATCGACGATTGGAAACTTAAGCCACCTCCAAGAACATGGCCATGCGTAGCACCTTTTTCCAAAACAACGTTCCTTATCATAACACCTAGAGCAGGGCTGCCCAACGTACGGCCCGCGGGCCGGATGCGGCCCGCGGCACGAATGGAGAAAAATAATAGAATTTGGCCCAAGGAATAACATTTTTTTTATGTTTCAACATTTTCTCGGTGAAATTTGAACAAAAAAATAATATTATTAGAGTGTATTTTTCTTGATTAGAGTTTATATTTCATAGAAACATTTCAACACTTCTTTTCGTTTACAAATTTCAAAAAAGTATCAAATTTCTTCCATGTGAAAATTTTTGTGAAAAAATATTTGACTTTGGAAATAAATTAAAACAAATCAATTATTATTCTACGATCATTCAGAAATTTGTTTTTTTGTCGTAAAATTTCAGCAAGCTCTGGTACAATATAGAAACATTTTTTAGGATTTAAGATGCAGCAAAACCGAAAAAAAAACACTTTTTCCTATTGGTAATATGTAAATAAAGAAATTGTCTTCGTCCTAGGTAGGATGCTAGCAAATGTGTCCGTGTATTTTATGCATACGAAATATCGTATTTAACAAATTAGAGAATCAGTGAATCAGAGAATTAGATAATCAAATAATCAAAAAATCAATAAATTTTTAAATTAAAAGAATCATTCTAAAAAATCAAAAAGTCAGAGGATCAGAGAATCAGATAATCACAGAATCAAAGAATCAGAAAATCAGTGTTGAAACAAAAGTTTATTTTCACTTTTAGAATTTTTATTTTTTCCGGTTGAAACCATTATCTTGACAAGCAAATTTCAGAAAAAAAAAAGTATATTATCGTCGAACTTTAATTTTTGGTCCGTGGACTGATATGGAGTGTCATATGTGCCCCGCAGCCGTGAAAGGTTGGGCAGCCCTGACCTAGAGATCACCACAGCAGACAGAATCACAAATAGACCACGTCCTGATTTATTGATCGCACTTTTCCGGCATTAGGGTAAATCGGTATACCAAGCCCCAACCAACAGGGCAAAACGCCCCCTTCAATTTCTAAGCATTTTGATCACGGTGTCTGTGTCAAAAAATATTATCGAAAAAAATCCGTATCGCTAAGTCACCCATCAAATGAAAGAGAAGAGTCCCTTCTTTCAATTCAGGCTAATAGCGAAATGTTCTATCGAGAAGTCTAGAACAATTTTTATTTTTTTCGTGATTTCTACATAGAAAAAATTTCCAAAAAATACCCGTTTTTGATACTTTCTACCCAACATTTGTATGGAAAATAGCCCCCGATAGAACATTTCGCTTTTAGCCTCAATCGAATGAGGGGCCCCTTAGATTTCATTTGGTGGGTGGCTTCAGGATACTGATTTTTTCCTAATATTATTCTTCAACCAGAGACACCGTGTGATATCATTGACTCGTTAAAACGCCCAATGAGGCTTCTAACTGCGCGAATAAAATTGGAAGCCTCCTGACGGGCGAACGAAAGGTGATTGAAAAGTGGAAGCAGCACTTCGATGAGCACCTGAATAGCATGGAAAATATAGGCACGGAAGACCAAGGCAACGGACGAAACGACTACGTCAGTGCAGCTGAGGGAAGTTAGGGATGCCATTCACCAACTCAAAATCAACAGATCAGCTGGTAAGAATGGTATCGCATCTGATTTTATCAAAACAAGCACAAAAAAGTAGGTCGCCTGCCTGCTGCACCGGTGCGGTTGATAGTCAAGATCAGTGGTGTCATCAAAGTTACTCTAAATAAAATTTCTAACTTCCAATATGAGCGCCCATGCGAATTAAACCAAAATAACTTAATTTTGTATTTCTTATTACTTTGAGCACCTCCCCTCCATACATGAAAGACAATTGTTTCTCAGTGAAATTAGGAATTGCTTCTGTCTTACTGAATATAAGCAAATCGCCTATTTGGTTTTTGATATTTTTACATCTTCACAAATATATATATATAAAAACATGTTTCCTAATTGTACTTGCTCTCCCATGTTATTTAAATTCTTCAACCACTTAACTTGATAATCAGATCTTTTATCCACTAAGATTAGGACTTCTTGCAGAAATCTCTCCAAATAAAGAAATAATCCAGTAATACTTTCAAAAATGGATCCTGGGATTTCTTCAGAAATTTTTTTAAGAACTTAACCACAAATTCTCCTACAATTTTTTCTTTTCGGACTCGTCAAAAAAGCTACCAAAGATTGATTCAAAAACCTTTTCCAAGAATTTATTGCGTTACTTACAGGGAATAGTTCAGATATTTCACAAGCTATTCCACCAAAATTTCTATAAATTGGATTGTTTAAAAAATTCTTTCATGATTTTTTCCAGAAATCATTTAGTGAATCCTTCAGATTTTTTTAAGCGATTCCTCCAAAAATGATTCATTTAAAAAACCATCCATGGGCTCAAAAAGCAGAGATATGAGTAACAGTTTCTTAAGTTGAAATTTGCTTAGGTGTCGTATGTTCAACTCGTATACAGCTGAACTGGTAATTGGGGATATCTTCAAAATTTCAGGAACTTGCTTAGATATTTAATCAGCAATTCCTACAGCGATTTCTTCAGAAAATATTCGATGAAATTTTTAAAAAGCTTCAGAGATTTCACTGAAGGATTCTTTCGAGAGTTTATACAGAGATTTCTTCAAGAGTTCCTTCAGATGTTTCTACACATATTTCCCCAGACATTCTTACAGCATTACCTCTAAGAATAACCCTATGAGTTTCTCCATGGATTCTTTTAGGAGTTTATTTAGATTCACAGGGGATAGACACAATGATCGGGACTGCCAAAAAAATGATCAACTGACTGTATTTTTTTCAAATGTGCTTCAAATATTCTCAAATTTTCACTGAAAGTTTGTCAACCAGTTGTCCTATCAATAATGGTCAATATTTGGGATAGATCGGGCTATTCTGCATAAAGTAAGAAAATTTAAAAATTCATAATAGGGCATGTGAATTTTTTATGTATTTTTATAAAAGTTGGTTGACCATTTTCTTTTTTGAAAATTTTACCAGTCCCAATCATTCTATCTACTTCGTGAAATTTCTACAAAAAATCTTTTAATTGCATCATACTAGCCACTTCTCGTAGACGTATTGTACGGTTGTATGCGCAACGAGGGTTAAAAATATCGCACATTGCATTTGATTCATTGAATCCGGAGTTTTACCAGTTCAAAGTTGGCTATCGGATAATTTTGATTTTTTTTAGAATCTTCCTAACTTTATGTAGAATAGCTCGACCTTTCCCAAAATTGGACCAATGATACACAATAGTTGATTAGCTCACAGTAAAATTTTAACTGTGAGATTTTTAAGCGTTTTTCAAAAAGTTACAGCTATTTGACCATTTTTTGAAAAGTGAAAATTTTGTCTATTCCCTGTATGAGTTTTTCATGGATCTAATAAAGCTTTTGTGGGCGTTTGCTCAGGTATTCTTGTTCAAGAGTACTTCTTGATATTTCAAGCGGACTTTACTGGGGATTTCTTAAAAAATGCGTTTAGGTTTTTTTAAGAAATTGGTTCAAAAATTCTCTCAAGAATTCTTTTAAAAATATCTTCTGAGATTTTTTTGAATTTTATGAATATTCCTGTTAGTGAGGAAATTCTCAAAAGTTCACTCATCGAGTATTTGAGTTTTTTTTTCTGAAATTTCTTCGAAATCCTAGAGTGATTCCTTCGGAAATGCGATCAAGGATTTCTCCAAGAATTCCCTAAGCAATTCCTGCAGTAATTCCTACGACAAATAAATTAACAAATAGCTCCTGCGGTTTCGTCAGAGGTTTCCATTACTTTTTTTAACATTCTTCCGGAAATTTTTTTCAGAACTCTAGCCAAAATTCGCTCACAAAATTACAGGAAAAAATCTTGGAAGCATCCTTAATGGAATTTCTGGAAAATTGTCTGAAGAAATCCCTTAGAAACACTCCTGGTGATAGCTTTAACCCTTATGTGGCCGACTGGGTACCCATTAGAAATCCTCAACATAGAGATGAGCGGAAGTTACATATGTCGATTCGGCAACGCTGTTTGTTTTGTTTACAACAGCTGCCAACACTTGCTACAAAGCTAGATGTTCAAACTTTGTGCGTGACTTCGTTGTGGTTCAAGTTGTTTTGTTTACATTTTCTAATTATGGTAGATTTTTTTTCAAAATTTTGTTAAAACAGCGGAGCAATCGTAGAAATCTGAAATTAATTGCAAAAGTGTTGCGCTAATCATATCGGCAGAAGTGTAGCAAGAAGCAGCAATGGGAATTTTTTCGATAAGTGCAGCAACAAAACTTTCGTCATAAGCGTGCGTTTGCAAGCAGAATCAATTAAATTTTATCTTTCTACTAAACTTACATATGCCGTCAATTTCTCGATATAAAAAATAAATAATTTTATTTTATTTAGTTCCGATTGCAATACCAGTCAAACGACGTCTTCCTACGAAAGATAAGCATGTTCATTTGGCTCACACTTTGACAGTTCTCTCTGCACGATTGGCTTACAATGGCCACCTCCGCAGATCTCTATAATGTAGGATTACTAGTACCCATGTACCCAGCGCCCATTCAAAAAGCACGGTGTAGAAAAATACAAACAATTTGTCGGATACATAACGATTAAAGATCTCTGTAACAAAATCTTGAAAAAAATCCTAAAAAAGATTCCTGGAAAAATAATACCTGAAGCTATCTCTGAAGGAACTCCTGAATTATTGCCTTGGAGAATTCCTTCGGAAACCTGCTTAGATCCCATGAAAAATCATGAGAAACTTCTAGAGGAACTCTGAAAGTAATTCCCAAGGGATTTTTTTTTACTTTTTTTTTAATATCTTTATTGAATAGGGTGAAAACCCCTGGAAATTCAGCTTTTAGTCACTTCTGAAATTGCTTAAGAAATTTCTAGAGGGATTCCTGAAGATATCCGTAGTGGAATTTTTGAAGCAAACTCTTAAAGATGTCTGTAGAAATTACGGACATAGGTACTGGAAGAATTCTTGAAGAAATCTCTCAATAAATTTCTGATAGTTTCCAGGAGGAATTTCTGAAGGATTCTTTGGAAGAACTCCTAACGATACCTTTGGAGGAATTCTTATATACAATATCTAGATAGAGTAGTAAACAAGCATCTCCAAAGAAATTTCTGAAGGAAATCTTGTAGGAACATAACAAAATCTGATGATAGTTCAAAGAATATAATTTTTTGAAGGAATGTCGGAAAGAATATCTGGAAGATCTGGAGAACCCTCTGCAATTAATCAAAGAAGAAGTTCTCAAATAGATTCTGTTGAAAATTCTGCAGCCATTGCCAAGAGATTCGATGCAAAGATTGTTGAAGCATACGCAGCAATATTTTAGAAACAATTTCTGAAGGCCTTAATAAATTCAAAGAAACCTCTGAAGGAATATCTTAAAGAACATGTAGAGATACCCCTGGAAGAACTTTCAGAAGGATCTCTTGAGAGTTTTGTTGAATAAATTCTAAATATATTCCTATATAATCCATCAATGTATGGAGTAATATATGTAGTAACTCATGAAGTAATGTCAGAAGAAATTACAACACAATTTCCTGAAAGAGTTCCTGGAAATATTTCGGATTATTTAAAACAAACCCCCAAAGAAATTTCTGAAAAAAAAACACTGAACCTCAATGAAAAAAGTGCACCTTGAGAAATGATTCTTCAAGTAATTTCTTGCGATATTTTTAGGATTCCTGTAGAAATAGCAAAGATTAGCTCCGAGAGGAAACTCTGATGATACTCCTGGAGAAATTCCTTCGGAAAATTATCGAAAAAGTACTTGGGAAAAATATATTCCAAAATAATTCTGAGAGGAATCTTTACAGCAGCACTTCTTGCTGAACGTATGAAAAAAAAAATGCGAGAATGCACCTTCCGGTGACATAATTATTTATGGAGGGGTTTCCCGGAATAATTCTTAACTCAGCATAATATTGACGTCATTTCTATGTGGGCGTACTAATCTTGGGGGCGCTGAAATTTGGAAACCTTGAATAACCATCTCTGATTTTATCATGACAGAATCTGGAAAGTCGAGCAGCTACCAGAGTAGTTGAAAGAAGGGGCAATCTATCCAATTCACTAGAAAGGCGACCATTTGATATGTGAGAACTTTAGAGCGATCATAATTTTAAATATCATCTAAAAATGCTACCTCAGCTCATTTCCCGTCGTCCGTCACCTAAAACCAATGTATTTGCACGCTGCTATCCAGGTCTTCTTGTACCGTCCGGATCCCTCGCAAAAACCAGTTCTATTAGATTGTAATTTTCACAACATGCCCAGCTTAACGTATTCGTGAGAAGCTATCAAGTCGGCTTTATCGACGGCAGATAGGCAAGGGGCTGTCCATTTATTACGTAAGGGATTTTTTGCGATTTTTCGACACCCCCACCCCCCTTGTAAGATTTTTTGTATGACAGCCCGAATATTTTTGTATGGCTCGTAAGATTTTTCAAACCCCCCTCCCACCAAAAACCCTTACGTAATTAATGGACAGCCCCCAATGGACCAGTTATCACCATACGGTAAATCTTCCAGAAATGCCGTAAATACTAGGTCCCAACACATCACCTGTTCATCGACTTCAAGGTGGCATATGACTGTATCGACCAGAAGATCATTGATGAACACGGCTTTTCTGGAAGCAGTCTACAGTTGTCTTCACCCCCGCTTGTCTATGGTATCCACCCCCTACAGTGTATGTACTGCCTAAAGATTTCGAGTAAACTATCCAGTTTGTTTGAATCTCGACGGGGATGTCGACAAGGTGACGGACTCTCATGTCTACTCTTTAACATCGCTCTGGAAGGTTTAATGCAACGACAGTTCTCGCAACAGCCGGGGTACGATTTTTACGAAATCCGGTCAATTTGTTTGCTTTGCGGACGATATGGTTTTTATCACTAGAACATTTGGAACGATGGCAGAGCTGTACTCTCGCCTGAAACGCGAAAATGGGAGCAAATCAAACATTTTCGTCAGAGCAAACGGGTACCACTCTTTTGGGCAAAACTTTTCACAAACTCTCTCAAGTGTCGCGTCCTCAAGCAGTGCATTAAAGAAATTAAAATCTTCATCCCATTCTTAGGTTTTATCGATCCAAGAAACTCGCACTACCAGTCGACCGGAAAAGCGTGACTCTCGTTTCCTGCCTTTGAAATGAGCAATCGTGCTTTCTTGCAGAGCCGCGTGAAGATGCAGAACTAGGGGATAATTTCTTGCTGCTACTGCTGCTGATGCTAGGTGCATAATTTTTCTTCTGCCAGCTACAAATATATGTGTCCCAGAGAAAAACTTGTTCAACGGAAGGGTTGAAAAAGTTGGTACTGCGAAGAAGCGGAAGGGTTGCCGGCTGGGACAGCAAGAGAAAATCGATTTTTCCAACGTGGTCCCTTCTGCTTCTGTTTCATCTCTCATCATCGCGCCACGCCGTCCAGAGCGCGAGCGCCTCGGCCAATGCAAAGTGTGTACTCGTTTCGTTTCGATTTTTTTTTCTCTCGCATTTTTAATTGAAGTTGTTAATTAAAATTTTAAAGTGGATATCCCTTTCGGAAAGCCGGGGTGTGTCGATTGTTATTTAAATTTTCAGGACTTTGTCAAGAGTTGTTCTGGGTGCAGACCAGCAGCACCGGAAAAAAAGAGAAAGTGGTCACGAAGGCGAAAGAAACTAAAACCGACGACGACGACGACGACGACGACGACGACGACGACGACAGAGTTTTAATGAACTTTTTGTTAGATACTTGGGGCAAGAATGAGGTGGAGAAAGTGGGAATGGGGGAAGAGGTTTCTTGATGCAGTGGAATTCATTTTTAATTAAATCATTATCCATGATAAGTCGCGGACAAGTTCGTAAAAGTTTCTCTACTGAACAGAAATTGATGCAAGCTAGAGACAGCTGAGCTTTCAAGCGATGAAGACTAATTGATGAAGGCTATTACAAATGCAGAAGCAAGTTACGCTCAATGCAATGAATATAAGAGGGAAACAAACGTGGATTACAGCAAGAGTCCTGAGGAAGAAATCCAAGAATGGGATTTTTCAGGAATTCGCAACGGGATTGAGCCAGAATCTCGAACTGAATTCTATAAAAATACTTATCAGGATGTCGAGAGAATTCAGACCAAAATTAAGAGGAGAATAATAACCAGAACTCGGGATAAATTCTGATTTAAAATCCGTAAAAAATAAAAACTTAGACACTGGAAGAATACCAATCAGATTCGAATCAAGAGAATCCTGTACAGGATTCAGAGAGAACCCTGAACAGGATTCGGAGAGAATCCCTAACAGGAATCCTAAATAGGATTCCGAGAAAATCCAGAACAGGATTCGGAGAGAATCCTGAACAGGATTCCGAGAAAATCCAGAACAGGATTCGGAGAGAATCCTGACCAGGATTCGGAGAGAATCCTGACCAGGATTCGGAGAGAATCCTGACCAGGATTCGGAGAGAATCCTGACCAGGATTCGGAGAGAATCCTGACCAGGATTCGGAGAGAATCCTGACCAGGATTCGGAGAGAATCCTGACCAGGATTCGGAGAGAATCCTGACCAGGATTCGAGGAGAATCCTGACCAGGATTCGAGGAGAATCCTGACCAGGATTCGAGGAGAATCCTGACCAGGATTCGAGGAGAATCCTGACCAGGATTCGAGGAGAATGCTGACCAGGATTCGAGGTGAATCCTGACCAGGATTCGAGGAGAATCCTGACCAGGATTCGAAGAGAATCCTGACCAGGATTCGAAGAGAATCCTGACCAGGATTCGAAGAGAATCCTGACCAGGATTCGAAGAGAATCCTGACCAGGATTCGAAGAGAATCCTGACCAGGATTCGAAGAGAATCCTGACCAGGATTCGAAGAGAATCCTGACCAGGATTTGAAGAGAATCCTGACCAGGATTCGAAGAGAATCCTGACCAGGATTCGAAGAGAATCCTGACCAGGATTCGAAGAGAATCCTGACCAGGATTCGAAGAGAATCCTGACCAGGATTCGAAGAGAATCCTGACCAGGATTCGAAGAGAATCCTGACCAGGATTCGAAGAGATTCCTGACCAGGATTCGAAGAGAATCCTGACCAGGATTCGAAGAGAATCCTGACCAGGATTCGAAGAGAATCCTGACCAGGATTCGAAGAGAATCCTGACCAGGATTCGAAGAGAATCCTGACCAGGATTCGAAGAGAATCCTGACCAGGATTCGAAGAGAATCCTGACCAGGATTCGAAGAGAATCCTGACCAGGATTCGAAGAGAATCCTGACCAGGATTCGAAGAGAATCCTGACCAGGATTCGAAGAGAATCCTGACCAGGATTCGAAGAGAATCCTGACCAGGATTCGAAGAGAATCCTGACCAGGATTCGAAGAGAATCCTGACCAGGATTCGAAGAGAATCCTGACCAGGATTCGAAGAGAATCCTGACCAGGATTCGAAGAGAATCCTGACCAGGATTCGAAGAGAATCCTGACCAGGATTCGAAGAGAATCCTGACCAGGATTCGAAGAGAATCCTGACCAGGATTCGAAGAGAATCCTGACCAGGATTCGAAGAGAATCCTGACCAGGATTCGAAGAGAATCCTGACCAGGATTCGAAGAGAATCCAGACCTGGATTCGAAGAGAATCCTGACCAGGATTCGAAGAGAATCCTGACCAGGATTCGAAGAGAATCCTGACCAGGATTCGAAGAGAATCCTGACCAGGATTCGAAGAGAATCCAGACCTGGATTCGAAGAGAATCCAGACCTGGATTCGAAGAGAATCCTGACCAGGATTCGAAGAGAATCCTGACCAGGATTCGAAGAGAATCCTGACCAGGATTCGAAGAGAATCCTGACCAGGATTCGGAGAGAATCCTGACCAGGATTCGGAGAGAATCCTGACCAGGATTCGGAGAGAATCCTGACCAGGATTCGGAGAGAATCCTGACCAGGATTCGGAGAGAATCCTGACCAGGATTCGGAGAGAATCCTGACCAGGATTCGGAGAGAATCCTGACCAGGATTCGGAGAGAATCCTGACCAGGATTCGGAGAGAATCCTGACCAGGATTCGGAGAGAATCCTGACCAGGATTCGGAGAGAATCCTGACCAGGATTCGAGGAGAATCCTGACCAGGATTCGAGGAGAATCCTGACCAGGATTCGAGGAGAATCCTGACCAGGATTCGAGGAGAATGCTGACCAGGATTCGAGGTGAATCCTGACCAGGATTCGAGGAGAATCCTGACCAGGATTCGAAGAGAATCCTGACCAGGATTCGAAGAGAATCCTGACCAGGATTCGAAGAGAATCCTGACCAGGATTCGAAGAGAATCCTGACCAGGATTCGAAGAGAATCCTGACCAGGATTCGAAGAGAATCCTGACCAGGATTCGAAGAGAATCCTGACCAGGATTCGAAGAGAATCCTGACCAGGATTCGAAGAGAATCCTGACCAGGATTCGAAGAGAATCCTGACCAGGATTCGAAGAGAATCCTGACCAGGATTCGAAGAGAATCCTGACCAGGATTCGAAGAGAATCCTGACCTGGATTCGAAGAGAATCCTGACCAGGATTCGAAGAGAATCCTGACCAGGATTCGAAGAGAATCCTGACCAGGATTCGAAGAGAATCCTGACCAGGATTCGAAGAGAATCCTGACCAGGATTCGAAGAGAATCCTGACCAGGATTCGAAGAGAATCCTGACCAGGATTCGAAGAGAATCCTGACCAGGATTCGAAGAGAATCCTGACCAGGATTCGAAGAGAATCCTGACCAGGATTCGAAGAGAATCCTGACCAGGATTCGAAGAGAATCTGACCAGGATTCGAAGAGAATCCTGACCAGGATTCGAAGAGAATCCTGACCAGGATTCGAAGAGAATCCTGACCAGGATTCGAAGAGAATCCTGACCAGGATTCGAAGAGAATCCTGACCAGGATTCGAAGAGAATCCTGACCAGGATTCGAAGAGAATCCTGACCAGGATTCGAAGAGAATCCTGACCAGGATTCGAAGAGAATCCTGACCAGGATTCGAAGAGAATCCTGACCAGGATTCGAAGAGAATCCTGACCAGGATTCGAAGAGAATCCTGACCAGGATTCGAAGAGAATCCTGACCAGGATTCGAAGAGAATCCTGACCAGGATTCGAAGAGAATCCTGACCAGGATTCGAAGAGAATCCTGACCAGGATTCGAAGAGAATCCTGACCAGGATTCGAAGAGAATCCTGACCAGGATTCGAAGAGAATCCTGACCAGGATTCGAAGAGAATCCTGACCAGGATTCGAAGAGAATCCTGACCCAGGATTCGAAGAGAATCCTGACCTGGATTCGAAGAGAATCCTGACCAGGATTCGAAGAGAATCCTGACCAGGATTCGAAGAGAATCCTGACCAGGATTCGAAGAGAATCCTGACCAGGATTCGAAGAGAATCCTGACCAGGATTCGAAGAGAATCCTGACCAGGATTCGAAGAGAATCCTGACCAGGATTCGAAGAGAATCCTGACCAGGATTCGAAGAGAATCCTGACCAGGATTCGAGAGAATCCTGACCAGGATTCGAGGAGAATCCTGACCAGGATTCGAAGAGAATCCTGACCAGGATTCGAAGAGAATCCTGACCAGGATTCGAAGAGAATCCTGACCAGGATTCGAAGAGAATCCTGACCAGGATTCGAAGAGAATCCTGACCAGGATTCGAAGAGAATCCTGACCAGGATTCGAAGAGAATCCTGACCAGGATTCGAAGAGAATCCTGACCAGGATTCGAAGAGAATCCTGACCAGGATTCGAAGAGAATCCTGACCAGGATTCGAAGAGAATCCTGACCAGGATTCGAAGAGAATCCTGACCAGGATTCGAAGAGAATCCTGACCAGGATTCGAAGAGAATCCTGACCAGGATTCGAAGAGAATCCTGACCAGGATTCGAAGAGAATCCTGACCAGGATTCGAAGAGAATCCTGACCAGGATTCGAAGAGAATCCTGACCAGGATTCGAAGAGAATCCTGACCAGGATTCGAAGAGAATCCTGACCAGGATTCGAAGAGAATCCTGACCAGGATTCGAAGAGAATCCTGACCAGGATTCGAAGAGAATCCTGACCAGGATTCGAAGAGAATCCTGACCAGGATTCGAAGAGAATCCTGACCAGGATTCGAAGAGAATCCTGACCAGGATTCGAAGAGAATCCTGACCAGGATTCGAAGAGAATCCTGACCAGGATTCGAAGAGAATCCTGACCAGGATTCGAAGAGAATCCTGACCAGGATTCGAAGAGAATCCTGACCAGGATTCGAAGAGAATCCTGACCAGGATTCGAAGAGAATCCTGACCAGGATTCGAAGAGAATCCTGACCAGGATTCGAAGAGAATCCTGACCAGGATTCGAAGAGAATCCTGACCAGGATTCGAAGAGAATCCTGACCAGGATTCGAAGAGAATCCTGACCAGGATTCGAAGAGAATCCTGACCAGGATTCGAAGAGAATCCTGACCAGGATTCGAAGAGATCCTGACCAGGATTCGAAGAGAATCCTGACCAGGATTCGAAGAGAATCCTGACCAGGATTCGAAGAGAATCCTGACCAGGATTCGAAGAGAATCCTGACCAGGATTCGAAGAGAATCCTGACCAGGATTCGAAGAGAATCCTGACCAGGATTCGAAGAGAATCCTGACCAGGATTCGAAGAGAATCCTGACCAGGATTCGAAGAGAATCCTGACCAGGATTCGAAGAGAATCCTGACCAGGATTCGAAGAGAATCCTGACCAGGATTCGAAGAGAATCCTGACCAGGATTCGAAGAGAATCCTGACCAGGATTCGAAGAGAATCCTGACCAGGATTCGAAGAGAATCCTGACCAGGATTCGAAGAGAATCCTGACCAGGATTCGAAGAGAATCCTGACCAGGATTCGAAGAGAATCCTGACCAGGATTCGAAGAGAATCCTGACCAGGATTCGAAGAGAATCCTGACCAGGATTCGAAGAGAATCCTGACCAGGATTCGAAGAGAATCCTGACCAGGATTCGAAGAGAATCCTGACCAGGATTCGAAGAGAATCCTGACCAGGATTCGAAGAGAATCCTGACCAGGATTCGAAGAGAATCCTGACCAGGATTCGAAGAGAATCCTGACCAGGATTCGAAGAGAATCCTGACCAGGATTCGAAGAGAATCCTGACCAGGATTCGAAGAGAATCCTGACCAGGATTCGAAGAGAATCCTGACCAGGATTCGAAGAGAATCCTGACCAGGATTCGAAGAGAATCCTGACCAGGAGGTTCGAAGAGAATCCTGACCAGGATTCGAAGAGGAATCCTGACCAGGATTCGAAGAGAATCTTGACCAGGGG